>NW_008751808.1:982155-993238 GCF_000715545.1 Opisthorchis viverrini
ACATTTGGTTTTGACCGGGGACTCACCTAGAACCCAGCTTAATCCCTCGTTTATCATGTTGACGGCAACTTGGGTACCGCGCCTATTTGATGACCAGAAGAAGAGTGGGTTATCGAAGAGTTTTCAGCAACCTTATGAGTAGCATGTTACGTCTATATAATGTATCGCGATATCTCGAATATTGTATTAACTGAAACATAAGACGGCCTGGTGCAGCACATTCAGTTGCTGTACCAGCTGGGTTCCAGATAAGTCCCCCGTCAAAACCAAATCAGTTTGCAAATGGGTGCATTTCGCTAATTCCCTGTGATTATTGTTCAAGTAGAGCATAAGGGTGACGGACACTTTAGGACTTTGTCTATGTGACGAGCCCCAAGAATAGCGAAAGCGTTCGTGGGCTGTCGAAGATTTTTCAATGACCTTATGGGTAGTGTATTTCGTCTGTGATGCATTTTCTGTGAACTAATTGCTTCCGCAATGTTTTGTTGCTCGATACGCCCTCTGATGCGAATTTTTTCGTTAATTTATATAACGGATCACGGTCCTTTACAGGTATTGTGTCAGATAACCATGGGATTTGGATAAATAAATTACGAACAGGAAAATCAAAGAAACTTGCAAAGGTCTCCTTTTTTACTCACGCCAGTTTTTCGATTTCCCACACTTGAGTTGGCAAAATGTGACATCCATTAGACTCTACGTCCGCCCATATCACTTTGCGTCTTCATTCACCATCTGGCGACCTCTAACCGGGACTTCAAGATAGACCCACCGTAATCAAGTCCGTAGTTAAATTCTTGATCCTGTTGCGCCACGTCATTGGCTGATTTTTTTGACTTCCACTAACAACCTTGCGTAGTGACCGGCAAAACATTTGATGGTCACGCATTCGCAGAATGCGTCGCTGTGGTAACGGCACTTTTCCTGCTTAGTTCTTCGGTCTGAGCCTCCCAAGCTAGCGTTCACGTCAAAACAACCACCAAAGGTGCACAGCGTATATTAACGCCCAAAACGAAGTCAGGAACACTTGTACAGTGCTTCATATATATATAGCGTAGGTGGCAATAACTTTCTGGAAATTCTGACGCGTTCTGGATGCGCCACTGGCAACCGGCACTTGGCCAATACTGGGTCATGATTGGCTGTTGAGTCCCGAATTTCGACCAATCAGATCTCGGCTTGATAACGGGTCGGCAAGCGTTCCGAATTTTTTGCCAATCTTGCGTGGGATGGGCTTCTCGGTCGTAGCAGCACTTGAGTGCGAGCGGTAAAGAGGGATCCCTATGGATTTCCGCTCAACAGTCGCAGCCACCCGAGTCGCCGAAGCGTACTGATGGGTTAAATGGAACTTGGACTTCATGGCGAGACTTTTTGTTTCTTACTCAGTGCTTCCACCAGATATACGCAATAGTGTGTACGCCGGCTTCCCGTGACCGCGAGCTTATGCATGTCATTGGATAGAACAGGCCAAGTTTCACAAAGCATATAACAATACTGTTCCTTCATGAGAAACTGCAGTGTGCCTGCTAGTCTTGTGTTGGGTGTAATCATTGCGTGTTGTCCTCGATACGTCCACTTGACTCGGTTTTCGAAGTACACAAATTTCCTTCCGTCACTTCTAGTACATTGTCCCGCAGAGTAATTGCAGATGGAGATGTTATCTAACCTTGGAGTGTTACTCGACGTCTCGAAATTGAGAAACACATACCGAATAGCGCAGCCTCGATCGTAGGACCAGTTAACAAATTTTGCATTGAGCCAAAGCTATCAGCAAGCTGTCAGCCAGATTCACAGACTTTGTCTTTATAAGCACAAGAGCTATAGTTTAAAAGGGTCCTTTGAATGACGTCATCAACAACAGGGCTGAAGAGGAACGACAGGGAATGGTGTTGACAGTTTTCCATAACCTCAAGCATGTGTATGACACTCCATACTTAAATGGACAGTTTTTTGAAAACTTTTCTGTCACTTGAATAGAGAAACACACGTACACCTACAAGGCCTAAAACAACTGGTCTCTGGCAGATCCAAAACAACTGGTCTTTGGCAGATGTGAAAAGATTCAAATGTCTGACGTAGGTCAGTGTAGCCCCGACAAAGACGGAAATCGGCTTGTTCCTCCCTTACCTGTTCACCGCACCAGGGACGCAGCTTACAATGGGGTGATTAGAGCCAGGAATTTTGCCTGATTGGTCATCACGATCATTACGGACTTTCTTTTTCGAGTCACGGGGTGCTGTCGACTCGCCCAAGTGTGCAGAAGGTCAGGGAACGCCGCGGAACTAATCCGGTATGAGACCGGCCAGAAAGTGGTCTCACCGTTTCACACGCAACTTGACTCCACTAGTCTTGTGATGGGTCTGTCAGTATATGGCAAAGTCCAGAACCGGAAACTGTCTGACCGTAACAGGGCATAATGCGGTCCGGCGGTGTGACGCCGCTTCACCATCGTGATTCACATTTTCTTGCTGCTGTCTGTCGGAATCGTAGGTTCATGAAAGGGCATCTATCATCACAGACCTTTCATGAGCTTATATAGGTGGAGATTTCGTCCAAGTGGTAGGTAAATGGGTATATACAATTTCCCGTGACTGTTTTCTCGATAGAACGGTCCCACATGTCACTCGCCGTGAGCTGTTCTGAACTAAATCTAGCCCTGGACTGTACCGCTACCTGACCCCATGTAAGATTAAACGCTAAATCCACTAAAAATGCACTAAAGATAGCAATCGCTGTACGACTCAGCCTAACTCCGGTCAGCATTATTTCCCCTTTGTTGCCCCCATTCGCCTTAACATCCACTGGTCACGTTCCCCTGTGGATATACATTGAGCAAGATAGGAAACATCATAGAAGACCACTGGAATGGTGACGAAGCTATTCATCAATCAGCCAATCATATCACGAGTTATCAATCTTCGTAGCATTGTTGATGACAAAACGTTTGCCGGCATATTGCCAAGCTGGGCGATCGAATCAACATCCATCTGATCCATGACTAAGGAGTCTCTTTCGAGTCTTTGTTGATTAGTCATCAAGTATTCAGCACAGCAGTCAGTTCGAACGAGGTTTATGCGGTCTATCGCTTGTTATCCAAAGCAAGTCCACTGTCAGTTTATCAGGAGTTCTTTCGTTACCGGGGTCAGTTTGAAATGTACTGTTTTTCGGAGATTGTGTGTTGACTTCTGGGGGAGCTATCCTTTTTGCCGACTTTGACGGTACGCGTTATGTGGTTCTCTCCCGCTCGCTCAGCACCAGGCAACTTCTGATATGTTTTAAATGAAGTGCTGCTTTCTCCTTACCGTCCTTCCTTTCGCGGTGAGATCTGGGCAGTAACTGTTCAGCAGCTGTTCAGCAACTGTTCAGCGCCGTAGACTCTGCCGTAGCTATACACGCTCAGCCGTTTGTGTACGTGTCTTCTCAATTTTCTGTTGTCCATTTCGCGAATGAGCGCCGTAAGAATCCATACCGAATTCAAAGAGGAAACCCGGCTACGTTGGGAAGATATTTCCAGTTGAGCTACTATTATTTAGTTCCTAAAAGAAAACTATATTCACTGTTCTTTTCGGCTGTTGATTCTACAAGCTTCATTACAGTTCACCATCCCGTCTGAAAATAGGAGATGCTTTGTACCCGTGTTTTCTGTCGGAACTAACTCCCCTTGTAATGTTCTACAAACCACTTGCATCTGTGGTTCACTTGTCACGATTGCATTCTAGGGAATGAGCACATACAGTGATTTCAACCGAGGCCGGGATCGATTTTCTCGCGTTATTCTGATTGATGCGTATATCCTCTTTACGAGCCGGTTCTCCAATTCTGTTTGCTAATAGGTTAGTGTAGCTAATTTGGCTATGGATGTAAGACGAATCGATATTCCAAAAAGGTGAGTGTGTCTAGCCAGTTGTTCGAGTGCGTATCGATAAAAAGCTGTGTATGTGTTTCTTCAGTTTATGTATTGGGGGTGTAGAACACGCTTTTTCGTTCTGCTTGCCAATAATCTATTGATTAGCTGTTCCTTGTTGAACGCATGGTTTTCTCAAGATCACCTTGAAAGGCCACTATCGTTCCCACACTCATCTTGACTTCTAGTTACTTAGCTTGTCGTAGACTAGGTGCAAGTTTGAGCTGGCATGCATGGTTTTCTAAACGAGCAAATGATCAGTAGGTTGTTTGCCTCTTTCTTCCGGGAATTTGGTGATATACGTCTTCGCCACGATTTCTACCAGTCTCTAACCGGTCTCTCTACCGGTCTAACCAGCAACGTGCTTCTTTTCATCCTCCTGCGGACGCAAACATTGGTCCACGATGCTCTAAAATGGTTTGCTCCCAGTTACAGGTGGGAACAGCTCTCTGTCCTTCGTTCTGGCCACAACAGCATCTCCTCTGTCATGGACGCACACAAGGTTGTTTCCGTTGCACAAACGCAAGAAGAAAGTATGAATAAAAGTGGAGTGATGCGGTGAAGATGTCGTAAGAAAGGTACATATCGATTGGTGGTACGACAAACAGAGCGGCTGATTTGACCGAAGTGCATTACGAAACTGCGATACAGAAGAACAGAAATACAAAACCCGCCAGCTACCGTTCAGGTGTCACATCCATGGCGTTTTTTCTTCCCAGCCGACTCATATTTTCCTGGGTCCTTACTCTTAACCTCATGTCTTGCTCGTGAATCCCGTAGGTATAAGTGAGTCTGTCACAGTTCGTCCTTCCACTTGCCTTTGTGGTTTGAAGACATGACTCGCTCGGTTCCCATTGTTGTGCATTTTGGAAGAGATCTCTGCTGTCAAGATCAAGCTCAGCGCGATTTCGATCAGGTCACTCAGATTAGGCTATGTGGCGAGATGAGTTACACAAAGTGACAACACCGTTTTCACAACCAGATATGGGTTTTACTCATCTTATGCGGTAGACATAACCAGAATTCCTACGTTGTCGATCGGTCCAGATGACTCACTCATCTCATCCTATACGTTATTGTGAAAGGACTTTCGATCTCTCCCAAATCGCGAACTTTCCCTTTCGACGGAATGCCTTTTGTTGGAAAATAAACTTCTTTGACCATTCCTGTCGTCTCCTGATCTTTCGCTGCACTATCCCCATCTCTTTTTCAGCCATCGATTAGCTGTCCTTCTCTGATCACTCAGCATTCCACCACGATGACGACCGAAGGGCAGGGTGGTTCGAATTCTTCCACTGTCAGTTCCAGGAACGCCCGACGACGCCGCAAACGATTGGAACGAGCCAAGATGAATCAACCCTGCTGACCATCACAGTGACCAGTTTAGGAACCCTTTACTCTCAGGGAGATCATTCGCATGTGTGGGTGTGTGTCTACTCTACTTTATGGGTTTTTGTCGTGCTGATCTTCACTGAAATGGCATTTTTGTTTCCCCAAACCTCTTTATTTGGTTATTCCGCCGGACAACGTGTGTTTGTGTCGTCTTGCTTTCCTACGACTTTTCTGTTCACAAGCCAGGGATTCCTATGCACTGTACAATCTGGGGTCCTATTTCCCCCTAGGATCGATTATTTCGGACATGAGGGCACTCATTCTTCTCTTGCCTTGTCTTACGCGTTAGATTACTTTTAATCGTTCCCATGCCCCGGCCATACCAACCAGATTCCATTGATTGTTTCCAGCGCACACATTTTAGTGTGCTCCTGTCGTTCCTTCAACACGTGTGCTGGTGCACGACAACCTCGTGATCGAAAGCTGCACTATTTTTGAAAAAAAACCTTACCAATGACGTNAGGGCATAATGCGGTCCGGCGGTGTGACGCCGCTTCACCATCGTGATTCACATTTTCTTGCTGCTGTCTGTCGGAATCGTAGGTTCATGAAAGGGCATCTATCATCACAGACCTTTCATGAGCTTATATAGGTGGAGATTTCGTCCAAGTGGTAGGTAAATGGGTATATACAATTTCCCGTGACTGTTTTCTCGATAGAACGGTCCCATATGTCACTCGCCGTGAGCTGTTCTGAACTAAATCTAGCCCTGGACTGTACCGCTACCTGACCCCATGTAAGATTAAACGCTAAATCCACCAAAAGTGCACTAAAGATAGCAATCGCTGTACGACTCAGCTCAACTCCGGTCAGCATTATTTCCCTTTTGTTGCTCCCATTCGCCTTAACATCCACTGGTCACGTTCCCCTGTGGATATACATTGAGCAAGATAGGAAACATCATAGAAGACCACTGGAATGGTGACGAAGCTATTCATCAATCAGCCAATCATATCACGAGTTATCAATCTTCGTAGCATTGTTGATGACAAAACGTTTGCCGGCATATTGCCAAGCTGGGCGATCGAATCAACATCCATCTGATCCATGACTAAGGAGTCTCTTTCGAGTCTTTGTTGATTAGTCATCAAGTATTCAGCACAGCAGTCAGTTCGAACGAGGTTTATGCGGTCTATCGCTTGTTATCCAAAGCAAGTCCACTGTCAGTTTATCAGGAGTTCTTTCGTTACCGGGGTCAGTTTGAAATGTACTGTTTTTCGGAGATTGTGTGTTGACTTCTGGGGGAGCTATCCTTTTTGCCGACTTTGACGGTACGCGTTATGTGGTTCTCTCCCGCTCGCTCAGCACCAGGCAACTTCTGATATGTTTTAAATGAAGTGCTGCTTTCTCCTTACCGTCCTTCCTTTCGCGGTGAGATCTGGGCAGTAACTGTTCAGCAGCTGTTCAGCAACTGTTCAGCGCCGTAGACTCTGCCGTAGCTATACACGCTCAGCCGTTTGTGTACGTGTCTTCTCAATTTTCTGTTGTCCATTTCGCGAATGAGCGCCGTAAGAATCCATACCGAATTCAAAGAGGAAACCCGGCTACGTTGGGAAGATATTTCCAGTTGAGCTACTATTATTTAGTTCCTAAAAGAAAACTATATTCACTGTTCTTTTCGGCTGTTGATTCTACAATCTTCATTACACCATACCATCCCGTCTGAAAATAGGAGATGCTTTGTACCCGTGTTTTCTGTCGGAACTAACTCCCCTTGTAATGTTCTACAAACGGATCTGTGGTGTGGTTCACTTGTCACGATTGCATTCTAGGGAATGAGCACATACAGTGATTTCAACCGAGGCCGGGATCGATTTTCTCGCGTTATTCTGATTGATGTGTATATCCTTATTACGAACCGGTTCTCCAATTCTGTTTGCTAATAGGTTAGTGTAGCTAATTTGGCTATGGATGTAAGACGAATCGATATTCCAAAAAGGTGAGTGTGTCTAGCCAGTTGTTCGAGTGCGTATCGATACAAAGTTGTCTATGTGTTTCTTCAGTTTATGTATTGGGGGTGTAGAACACGCTTTTTCGTTCTGCTTGCCAATAATCTATTGATTAGCTGTTCCTTGTTGAACGCATGGTTTTCTCAAGATCACCTTGAAAGGCCACTATCGTTCCCACACTCATCTTGACTTCTAGTTACTTAGCTTGTCGTAGACTAGGTGCAAGTTTGAGCTGGCATGCATGGTTTTCTAAACGAGCAAATGATCAGTAGGTTGTTTGCCTCTTTCTTCCGGGAATTTGGTGATATACGTCTTCGCCACGATTTCTACCAGTCTCTAACCGGTCTCTCTACCGGTCTAACCAGCAACGTGCTTCTTTTCATCCTCCTGCGGACGCAAACATTGGTCCACGATGCTCTAAAATGGTTTGCTCCCAGTTACAGGTGGGAACAGCTCTCTGTCCTTCGTTCTGGCCACAACAGCATCTCCTCTGTCATGGACGCACACAAGGTTGTTTCCGTTGCACAAACGCAAGAAGAAAGTATGAATAAAAGTGGAGTGATGCGGTGAAGATGTCGTAAGAAAGGTACATATTGATTGGTGGTACGACGAACAGAGCTGCTAATTTGACCGAAGTGCATTACGAAACTGCGATACAGAAGAACAGAAATACAAAACCTGCCAGCCACCGTTCAGGTGCCACATCCGTGGCGTTTTTTCTTCCCAGCCGACTCATATTTTCCTGGGTCCTTACCCTTAACCTCATGTCTTGCTCGTGAATCCGGTAGGTATAAGTGAGTCTGTCACAGTTCGTCACTCCACTTGCCTTTGTGGTTTGAAGACATGACTCGTTCGGTTCCCATTGTTGTGCATTTTGGAAGAGATCTCTGCTGTCAAGATCAAGCTCAGCGCGATTTCGATCAGGTCACTCAGATTAGGCTATGTGGCGAGATGAGTTACACAAAGTGACAACACCGTTTTCACAACCAGATATGGGTTTTACTCATCTTATGCGGTAGACATAACCAGAATTCCTACGTTGTCGATCGGTCCAGATGACTCACTCATCTCATCCTATACGTTATTGTGAAAGGACTTTCGATCTCTCCCAAATCGCGAACTTTCCCTTTCGACGGAATGCCTTTTGTTGGAAAATAAACTTCTTTGACCATTCCTGTCGTCTCCTGATCTTTCGCTGCACTATCCTCATCTCTTTTTCAGCCATCGATTAGCTGTCCTTCTCTGATCACTCAGCATTCCACCACGATGACGACCGAAGGGCAGGGTGGTTCGAATTATTCCACTGTCAGTTCCAGGAACGCCCGACGACGCCGTAAACGATTGGAACGAGCCAAGATGAATCAACCCTGCTGACCATCACAGTGACCAGTTTAGGAACCCTTTACTCTCAGGGAGATCATTCGCATGTGTGGGTGTGTGTCTACTCTACTTTATGGGTTTTTGTCGTGCTGATCTTCACTGAAATGGCATTTTTGTTTCCCCAAACCTCTTTATTTGGTTATTCCGCCGGACAACGTGTGTTTGTGTCGTCTTGCTTTCCTACGACTTTTCTGTTCACAAGCCAGGGATTCCTATGCACTGTACAATCTGGGGTCCTATTTCCCCCTAGGATCGATTATTTCGGACATGAGGGCACTCATTCTTCTCTTGCCTTGTCTTACGCGTTAGATTACTTTTAATCGTTCCCATGCCCCGGCCATACCAACCAGATTCCATTGATTGTTTCCAGCGCACACATTTTAGTGTGCTCCTGTCGTTCCTTCAACACGTGTGCTGGTGCACGACAACCTCGTGATCGAAAGCTGCACTATTTTTGAAAAAAAACTTACCCATGACGTACTTCTGCATTTACTTATCGAAGCTTTGGTTATAGTAAGCATAGAACACCTCCGTTTGATGGTTTTCTTCAAATGGACACCGTTTCAACCAGACAACAGCTTCCCATGCTCGGTGATTCATGGCACTTCTGCCTACTCATGGAATATCAGTAGGCTGTTCGCACGAATTTCCGCCGTATGCACCTATCGGATGTACTTTTGAACTGCTACGCATACCATACATTAGATATAAGTTAATAGACAATCTTGGAGGTAATCGTAACACTTCGATAAGTTGAAATCAGGTACTCAGCTCACAACGAAGTTCGATTCATGATGCTCTGATTAGCTCTGAAAGAAATTGAGCGAACATACTTGCCTCGACCGCTTCAACTTACTGCACTTCTTAGTGGCGTTCGTTGTTCCATAACACACTCCTGGCCGATATACTTACAAACGTTATTGAGTGAAACAGCGCGTTTGCAGAAGCCGCCGTGTGATTTTGATTTGCTGCGTAGAGAAAGCTGTGAAAACAAACAGGTAGGTCTCACCTGAACTGGTCTGATTGACCAAGAAGGACTCACTTTCACAACGTTTTTTGGTCTGCAACTATGTGTCTTCCAATGAGTACAGCTAAACGCTTGGACTTAGGGTCTATCAAGCCGGTGCGTTTCGGGAACTCACCGCCACCTTTCATTGCTTTAGAAGGACCACAGAAACCGGACGGGTGCCGTCAATGTCACACTCCGCAAAATGTATTGCAATCCACCCGGATGTCGCGTTATCTTCGCAGTTCGGATCCTCTCGTGGGTACTTCTCTGACAACCGTGGTAGAATAGGAACGACCATTAACAGGATTTCATAGCGCTAAGATAGGAGAGATACCACGAACAGAAGGTTGCTTAAAGTTTTGACAACCCACGAGTGGATTAGTTTTATTTGGGGCTCATCAGGTAGGCGCATTCCTTGAAGCGCCAACTCGGGATGGTGTGCAAGTAACAGAGTCCACTCGTTTGCCAGTTTATTTGGTGTTAACAAAAAAACTGTTGAATTCGATCTGAATCTCTCCTTCAACCGCAGGTGCTACTCAAAGGCCGCCTCGTGTTTCATTTAGCGCGATATTTATGATGACCAACTGTATTTCCTAGACACGTAATACTATTTTTAAATTTAAAAATAATCCCTCGGCAACCCACTGTCGCTTCCAGCCTTCCTGGGGATCGTGGTGACTCCGTCAACAAAGTTTTCCGTTCACTCATCAAAACACTTATTTTGTTAGGGAAAATTTATTCCTATTTATTGACACACGGTCTTCCTGGACGCCATTTTGAATCCTTCGTTCACCGTTCAAATTCGGCTGAATGCATTCAGTTAGGCTCCTAGTTAGTTCTTCAGTAGCTTTTGCCAGGCAGCCGTTTGCAGCGCATCAATTGTTTGTCCGCTTTGGTGCTTAAAATATACTGTTCGACAGATCTTGAACCGAATCAGAATGATGTTTCAGGTTCTGCATTATCCCGTATCCTTACAGGACCCATGAGGTAGGTGTCGTCTCCGGGCCTTCATCAATCTTCAATGAGTCTTCGGGAGGTTGGAAACAGTGGTGGGCTGTCTAGAAGTTTTTGGCATCTTTATTACTATTGTTATGTCGAGAAACTAAGTACTCCGACGTTCAGTTGAGAAATACCGTGAAAGTGATTCAGATGGGATTCCGTTGAGTCCAGTGGACATCAACCTAATTTGCATGAGATCGCATTTCGGCGTGGACCGAGGATTCTCTTCTGCGAATCCTCCAAGGTTTTTGTTACACCCCAAAGATTGCATTTGGAATTTCATTTTTCGTAGAAAAAAGCGTTCAGCTGTAGCACCCTTCCGGTTCCTAGCTGCCATGTCACCCGAAGAACGCACGAGGGCTAGGATACGGGCAGGTTGCCCATCCTAGACAGGGGAAGTCGAGAGGCGGAGGTTGGATTCGAACCACGCACCTCCCGCTCAGTAAATTC
>NW_008751808.1:1004032-1005913 GCF_000715545.1 Opisthorchis viverrini
TATATATATATATATATATATATATATATATATATATATACCGGACAATAACATCATCATCATCCGATTGTTTCCAATTCTACAGCTTACATTCGCATTTTACGATAAATTTATCCCAATACCGGAAGGGAGACAGTCGTTTTATTCGTTATTAATAGGATTGCTCTGTATTCAAAGAACAGAGGCAGTGCTATCATTCTCCGTTGCTGGATATTTTCTCATCCTGGCCCTTGTACTTCCTACCTCCACAGACTTTCCCGTTTACATGCCCCGTGCTCCCGACCCCCCCGCGAAATTTGTCCAAGCTCAACACAAATCGATCGGTGCTTCGGTACGTATTTTTTCGGAACGTAGTACCTTCGTTGACAAAGAGTTCATTTTTTCAACTCATTTCTTTGCAAATTTTCTGCCTTAGGAATGACGAGTTTGATCGGAGCGCACATTCATTTTCCCCTAATATTTTTAACTTCAAACGCAATTTATTTGTCTCTCTGTCGTTGAAGTTTGCTCAGTATTACTTAGTTGTAGCGAGACATTTCGAATATCATACAGTCTTTAGCGAAATACACACATTTGGTTTTGACTGGAGACTCACCTAGAACCCAGCTTAAACCCTTGTTTATGATGTTGACGGCAACTTGGGTACCGCGCCTACTTGATGACCAGAAGAAAAGTGGGTTATCGAAGAGTTTTCAGCAACCTTATGAGTAGCATGTTACGTCTATACAATGTATCGCGATATCTCGAATATTGTGTTAACTGAAACATAAGACGGCCTGGTGCAGCACATTCAGTTGCTGTACCAGCTGGGTTCCAGATAAGTCCCCCGTCAAAACCAAATCAGTTTGCAAATGGGTGCATTTCGCTAATTCCCTGGACAGGGGAAGTCGAGAGGCGGAGGTTGGATTCGAACCACGCACCTCCCGCTCAGTAAATTCGCGCTCTAACCACTTGGGCCATCTCGCCCCATATATTTAATCCGCAGACTAGCTAGTGGGTGCTAGAACTAAAAGCTTATTTCTCATTAGAAGCTGTCTGACAAACATTACGTACGGAACACTTGATAAAATAAGAAAGCTGAACCTTAAGTCTGAGAAAGAGTGATTTTTCTGCAACCCTTCACTTCAGCGCTGCCAGATTGTACTATGTATCGTCATCTGCAGGTGATTACTTTACCAATGCCACGTGTTCCACGACACTTACCGCCTCCCTGGATGAGAATACCGGAACTCAACTCATCAGTGGTTAATGACCCTGTTAGACTTGGCTTGATCACGCAATCAGTGATACTGGAAGCTATCATCGCATGTAGCTACCCAGCTTCCGAAACGAACTGATTATGCTTGACTATCTCCCACGCCCTTCCACTTTTCGGTAACCGAGGCTGTAGCAGCCGTAACTAGCGTACCATTGGTATATGGCTTGCGGTTGATAAACTGAACTGAATGTGTCTCACGAACTAGTTTAACCATGACGTGATGCACTACTCATAAAGTTACTGAAAAACATAAATGAGAGATTCAGCTGGGATCCAGGAAACTCATTTGAAATGTAAATGGGTGTATTTCGGTAGCTTGAATATGCATAGTGTACCTAACAGTTCTGAGTACATCTCACACTTGAGTGTGTGAGCTAATAACTACTCGGACATAAAGGCTGTCTTGTTTCCCAAATGCTATTCCGTCATCCTACAGGTCAGCATTAGTTCCAGTAGTATTTGTCAACCCCTCTCTATGACCGTGTGCCAAGGTGAAATTTCCCCCACAGAGCGCATGCCGCATGAAGCGCTCAATGATCTTCCCACTTTCCTGAAGTACTCGCCCTTAAGGAAGATACCACGAAAAGAGTTATCTATTTTTTAAATTGCTCCCCTTGCTTGCC
>NW_008751808.1:1007699-1008798 GCF_000715545.1 Opisthorchis viverrini
CTGTCTTGTTTCCCAAATGCTATTCCGTCATCCTACAGGTCAGCATTAGTTCCAGTAGTATTTGTCAACCCCTCTCTATGACCGTGTGCCAAGGTGAAATTTCCCCCACAGAGCGCATGCCGCATGAAGCGCTCAATGATCTTCCCACTTTCCTGAAGTACTCGCCCTTAAGGAAGATACCACGAAAAGAGTTATCTATTTTTTAAATTGCTCCCCTTGCTTGCCGCTTTAGTTTGGTAATGCAGTGGAGGTCCATTGACTCCATACTGCTCAATGGTTAAGGAGTGAAGCATCGGTGTTGAACACTGATGTCATGCTGTCCATGAATGATGATGAATGGTTAAGGAGCGAGCTTACTGACGGAAGGATCCATGGTCTGAACCCAACCTCTTCATCCCAACTGTTCTTGTCGAGGCTTGGGCAGCCTAGCAGTGCCTCAGCTTCCTTCGGGTGGCATGGAAGCTAGGCACCGAAAGGATGTTACACCTGAACGAACGGTTTATTGACTGCAGTTGCAAACCAAGTATAAGAGAATAGTGATAACGTTCGACGATACGCAAAGCAGTCTCGGCCACTGCACATTGAAGAATATCTTAAATTTCTCCCCGCTTTGTGGCTTTACTTTCTGTCGTAGTAAAACTTTGGAAATCGGATCCACCGATCGATCTGTTTTTTCTTGAGACAATTGCCCACCAATGAATGCCCTGGAAATTTGTAAACACAGTATTCGCAGACATTTTAACTTCGTGATCGATGAAATCTTGAGACGAACGCTGGAGGGTCTCAAAAATCCTGGTGTTCGGATAGCCCGCGAAGAAAACTTTCAATCTGGAATATGCAGATGACATCCTTCAAATGTTCGAAGAGGAGGAGAAGGCGCAGGTGTTTTTGGATGAACTGACCAAAGTCATCCCGTCCTTTGGTATGCACTTTGCACCTACAAAGTGTAAGGTCATGCTTGTGAACGTGCAGTCACTGAACACGCCACTTACAATCCATTTACTGGAAGTCGTGGAGCGTTTTACGTATCTTGGAAGTTGTATTAGTCATGATTGTAGTGTGACAGATGAGGGGAATGCACGAATCTGCAAGGCTCGGG
>NW_008751808.1:1009045-1015808 GCF_000715545.1 Opisthorchis viverrini
GAGGTATAGGCACCTCAGAATGATTGTGTTAAGCTAGCACTAAGTCCCTCCCCCGTCCACCTTTACTCTTTTCTTTACAATAAGGCTTTCAAATAAATCATGGTTGTACGGCAGTGAAGCATCGGTGTTGAACACTGATGTCATGCTGTCGATGATGATCGTGATCCACCGATACGTCTAATTATGATGGGTCCCTCTTCGAGGAAGATTTCTTATCAAAAGTTGAAATCTGGAGGTTAATTTCTCGTCAGATATCTCGCTCTCTGTGCTCCTGGAAATTTGTCTCGAAATCGTTGAAAAACTTGGTCCATTGGCATTATCGGCGGATTTCAAAATTCACCTCATTCCTTACTCATTTTGGGGCATCAGTCATGAGCGTGTGTAACAATG
Source organism: Opisthorchis viverrini (assembly GCF_000715545.1). Taxonomy (NCBI): domain Eukaryota; kingdom Metazoa; phylum Platyhelminthes; class Trematoda; order Opisthorchiida; family Opisthorchiidae; genus Opisthorchis; species Opisthorchis viverrini. The sequence continues at coordinate 1,009,436 of NW_008751808.1, forward strand.
GCCAATGGAAGGTATTTCTGATGCCTTTTCAGCATACGGAAGCTGTCTAGCCATCCACAACCTTTTTGCTGAACTCGTGTTCTTTCTCTCCATGCGGTTGCTGAGTTTAGTGAGCTGGTAAAACTATCGACCAAGTGAGACAGACACAGTGCCCATTCGCCAATCAACTGTGGCTTATCACTTATTTAAGGTCGCCTTGCTGCGTTTTTGGCAACAACCATTTGGTAGCCGTGAAACACAAAACAGACTGTTGATTGGCATCTATGATTGTGCAGCTGCTTGAGGATTCAGAATTGAATGCTACTGATTTAGTTGTAGAAGCGCATGAGGCGAATCGCTTGATTTCAGACTGCAACTGGGGCATTCATCGATTTAGACAGACTTTCAACTGTTTGCCAAATTCACTATAATCCCTGCGGAGGTCGATGAGCGATTTTGGTAGGAAACAGTATGAACATGTGTCTGACAAATGGGATTTTACTTTGGTGTCTGTTCGGAGGATCGGCGCCACTCTGTTCCTGTGTGGGCAGCTAGAGTTATTCTGTCCGACTTTGCCGTACCTGAACAGGCAGAATCGAGTGAACTAAGCCCATCCTTGAGTTATCGTAATTCACCCACAGGGGTGTTTATTCTGTGGTTGGGCACAACCAGTGTAGGGAGTTGGAAGCTAGAAAAAGCGCACCATCTTCAATTTGAGCCGGACGTATCTTGGAGCATTTCCAGGAGTATGAATCTGTTTACCTCTCATATCAGACGGGCTGGTACGGCAGTTTGTTTAAATAAGCGATGGTGTAGAGCTGTGTGAGAAGTCTATTCCTCTGTATGTGTGTTTCTCCGTGATTGGACACATTGTTTCCAAAAAGCAGAAGGGTTGTGTCAGTCCAGATTTCGGTAGTTGATTGGAACCTGAAATTTGTGGTCAATTATTGGAGGGAATTCACGGTTGAAGTGTTGGATAAGTTCAATGTCCGCCATGAATAGAGTCTTAGATATGCGAAAACAAACCCCATGGAACTTAAATTCCGTGGGTTGGATTGTTTGTTAAATCAGAAGGTTAAGTTGTAAATCGTTTATCACATTAGATGAAATGTTGTTGGGTTTGTCTTATGCTATGCTTGATTGAACTTGGACTAACTTGGTTTGAACTAACAGTCTTATCGATCAGTTGTTTCGTTCGTCTTATGATGGATCGATGCCTGGTCAACTTCTGGTCTTGATTTTTCCTAGCTCCTCTTCGTGAACTTTCCTGGAATGAGTTCCCGGCTCATTTCTGTGCACCGATCGGATAGTGAGTTCCATTCTGACTGAGTTGTTTTTGCTCAAAGCTTCTTTAGGTCCTGTTCGAAGTTTTTTGTGTGTGGAATACAACATTTTCAACATCCACCCTCCGAGTTTCTCCATGGTTTCACATCCGAACCGGAAACAGCAGGCATCTTGTAAACACATCAGCTGGGTCCACAGCATAGTACGTAAAGAGATGACGTCTAATATCTTCCGGGTGCCAGTCGGTCATCCCCGCTCATGACATACGCTCAACTAGATGCGACCTGAAGATAACTTCAACCGACTTGTGTCTTTAACACCATAAGAATATCTTGTGGTGGAACATGTGCAGCCGCATTGTCCAGCGGAGGAATCAGCCAAATGGCTCAGTTCTCAGAGCGTGAGTTTACTGGCCGGAACGCCCATGGTTCGAACCTAACCTCTGCATCTCGACTGCTCCTGGACAACCTGGCCTCAGCCCTCGTGCCTCATTCGGGTGGCGTGGAGTCTAGGTACCGAAAGGGTGGTACAGCTGAACGAATTCGTCATACGAATACTAATAATGCCCATAGGCCGCTGCGTGATGTCATCAATCTGGTCCTCCTATTTGTTGGACCACAGGGTGGGTAAACGAAAACAGCATCCAGCGTGATGCTTGGATGCGTTCATCGCATTGGTTTTGCAGGGCGTTGGCATTTTCTTAGAAGATAAAGTCATTTGCAAAAAGTATCCACCATATATTAGGGTCTTTTTCCTCCATGGTTGTATGGTGGTTAAATACCAATGATAGGAAGAAGGCCTTCACTGCGGAGTTGTTTATTAGGAAATGCCAACTGACTGGACGGGAAAGCAAAACTCTCATTGGCATCTTACTTACCAAACTGGATGTCCATCTTCTCCTGAACGCGTCCTCATGAACTTTCCTGGATATTCATTGACTCCAATCATTTATTGCTCAAATCCAAGCAAATGTTACAAAGCGACCCCACAAAGTCCTCAACAGATCTCCCCGTTTTCAAGTGACGCAAAGCGTAATTCCACAAACAACACATACTACTCGCATGCATCCCATCAGTAGTATCACCGTTACACATAACCCCTTAAAGGTCGTTCGCATGCCATCGATCTTCATTTACCTCCGTCATGTCGGCTTCGGCAGCGGGTCTACTCGGCCACTCTTCGGCTGTATCAAGCCACTTGCGAATTTACGTCCCATTTACTGTTTTCGATCCCCGACCATCTTGGTTTGTATAGACGTTCCTCCGGCGGTCGGTAACGAAAACCGGATCTTACCATCGACCGCCCAGCTTCCGCGACCCCAGTCCACTCCTTCCAAGATTCTGGTTATCCTTCGACTTGACCTTCGTGCCTTTCTACTTGCGTTTTATGCCTAGTCCAATCCTGAACGGCGGTCAAGTTTTCTCGAGCTCTCCTTTCTCCCTCAAGCTCCTTCGGAGACAATCGTGTTGCTGGCAACAACCCAGCTTCCTGATCAAACGGAAGGCGCGGATGTCGACCGTACATCAGCATGAACGGGGACTTGGCTGTCGTTGATTGTATGGAAGTACGATGAGGTAGCAACACTACTGGCAAGTTAACTTCCCAGTCACCTATTTGGCCGCCGGCCACTCCTTGATCGTTCGGTTATTACGTTCGGTTAGGCCATTTGTTTGCGGGTGGTATGGTGCCGTCCTTAGCCGTCTGATACCCAGCTTCTGGAAGCAATTCCTAAACTCTTCGCTCTCGAAGCAAGACCACTGATCGGTTAGGATCATTTCTGGCACCCCATGGTTGTCCACGATTTGATGCATGACCACTCCGCTGATCGTCGTCGCCCATTGATTAGGCACGGCTGCCGCCTCGATCCATCGCGAGAGATGTTCTGTCATCATCACGATGTATTGATTCCCATTGTTGTCAACAGAAAGCGGCTCATGACATCAATTGACCACAACTCACCGATTTCTGAGACAGGAATAGGTTCCATGGGATGGGTTAACCCTTTCGTATCCAGTAGGTCGTATGTCTTGGTGCACCCTGTATGTGCCATCTCATGGCATTCATGGATGAGGTTCCGTCTCAAGACGCGAGGTATCACGGGCAGAACAACATTTGAATCAGTGGCGTTCCAGGAAATTATGCCAGCTTCATTCAGCCTCAGCCGATCAAAGTGACTCTGGAACGCTTCTAATTCCTTGTCTCCCTCTCCGTTTTCAATGTTCCTTCCATCCAACAAGGCGGCTTCAACCTTTTGTAACACAGAATCCTGTCGTTGGATTTGCACCAACTTTCCGGGATGCAGTTCGACGACGAGGCTATTGGCTCCAATCATGATCCTAGGGACCTCATTTTCAGCCTGTGGTCTTGACAGCCAATCAGCCAAGTGGTTCTCCTTCCAGGGCACGTGCTGGACTGTGAAGTAGTACTCTTGCAACCGGAGTGCGAGCTCTCTGCGAAGATATCTGGTGGTTCTGATCCACCCCAGGGATTTGTGATCGGTTTCGACATGAAACCTTTGCCCAAGCAGGTGTGGCCTCCACTTATCCAGGGCTCAGCCGATCGCTAAACATTCTTTCCCAATGGTTGAGTACTTCCGTTCAGCGTATATTCGACGACTCCATTCCTCTGCTTTAGGACTGCGCCGATTCCGCGATGAATAGCGTCCGTTGCAACAGTGAACATCACTCCTACCCTGGGTAGTTTTGTTACCAGAACGGAACTGTTAATTGTCTAAAATTTCGTCTTAACTACGGACTGATCGTTTCTGGTCAATTCTCACATTCTGCTTATATTTGTCGTCACCACACGTTCAGCCACCAGATTGCATCATGCTGAGTCCCTATTGATTTATCCTCGTTCCGCTCTCACGTGTGACTCCTATTGGTCGTTGCATTTCGTTATTTTTCTGCCCGATCGTGCATAACTGTTGGTTCCTATTGGTTATTCGGTTGAAGAGAAAGTCTCAGCCAATTCATGCCATTTTTTCCGATGTTTGTAAACCGCCTTACTTCGTGGCGAAAAAAGACCTGTTTCCGTGCTCGACTTTGGCTTCTTCCTTACGCGAGTTGACGGGTTACCTCCGGACGATACAGCAAGTTTGAGGGTCAGTTGCTGATCCAACATCCGTGCTTTGATACGCTCGAATACCTCATGTGCTTCTCCGGTCCATTCGAATTTCCGATTTTGACCGAGCAAATCATACAGTGGCGCAGCGATCTTGTTGAAATCCTTAACAAACCGGCTGTAGTATGCTCATTGTCCAAGACACTGCCGTACAGACCGCTTTGAATTGGGAACAGCACAATCCTTGATCTTTGCCAATTTTGCAGGCAGTGGGCTTACTCTTCAGTGACCCAGTTTATGCCCCAGCAGTGTCACTCCCAGCGAGGCGAGCTGTGTCTTGGCTTCATTTATCCGCAGGCCAGCATCCCGAATCCGCTTCAATATAGCCTTCAAGTGAACTGCGTGCTCTGGTTCCGAATTGCTGTTCACAACGATATCGTCTCCGTACACGGAAACATTCCGGAGTCTCTTCGTTAAACGAAGCATCAAGCGCCGGAGTGCGAATGGAGCCCCAGACAAACCAAACGGCATTCGTCTAAAATGATATTGGGTGTCCCCAACCGTTTACGGTTGGGGTTCTCTGCCTTGATAGGTAGTCGCCAGTATCCGGAACGCTAGTCAAACACAGTCAAATATCGGGAATGCTGGGGAGAATCGAAAATTCCCGCAACAGAAGGTACAGCTACAACCCGATTTACGGTCGGTTCATTCAAGCGCCGGAAATTCATGCAAAACCTGTATTTCTATTCGCCTTTCTTACAAGCACAACTGGGGAATTGTACGCACTATTGGCCTCTTCGAGTATGCCATTCTTCAACATCTCCTGGATCTGTTTATGGACCTCCTCCCGTAGATGGAGCGGCAAAGGACGGGGACCATAAGGTCCAAAGCGTTCTGACGACAGAGGAATTTCGTGTTCAATCCAACCGCAGAAACCGAAAAGATCCTCCCGTGAACAGAACAGTTCGGAATATTCCTCGACCACGGACCGTATTGATGGTACATTACAAGACGGAAGTTTTTGGACACGCAGCGCACTCACGGCAGCGCCTGGGTAACCTTCAAGCTTGATTACGCCACACCTTGTCACCAGCCTTCCCTGCTTTAGGTCAATCACAGAATCTGTGCCCTTGAGAAAGTCCGCCCTTAATATTGTCTGTTCTATGTCTGGGCTAATCAGGAACGCGTGCTGCACAGACTTGTCGCCTAGGCGTATCGAGTGCATTGACAATCCGTCAACCTTCAGTCGATATCCACCGAGAGCTGTCACGGCTAGCGCGCACGGTCTGAGTTCAGCTTGGTTCCCTCTTTGCCTCAGCGATACGCCTGCTCCGGTATCAATCAAACATAACTCCCTTTTTCCGTTTACCTCGATAACGGCTTGTATGGTAGCTTGTGTCAGTGCGCTAATCGCGATCCACCCCGAAAAAGAGGAGTACTCTTAAGTTTTACTGTGTACAAGCGATCGGGTACGGGGACACTGGTTCTTCCAGTGACCAGATTTGCCACACATGTAGCACCGGCTGGTTCGAGCGTGCCTGTGCGATTCCTTCTTCACGGCTGCGAGTTGGTCCACTCTGGTGTGCAGTTCCTCCCTGTTCTCGTGTGACTGCAACGTGGCCAGTGGTGCCTCGGGCAGTTCCCGGGCCAGGCGCACCAGCCCCTCCACACTCAACTGGCCAATTGCTAGCGCCAAACGCAATTGGGCACCAAGCACCGGCTGCACACCTTCACCGAACTGGTCGGACAGGAAGTGGTGGCGTGACACTCCGCCCGGCCCCCGGCAAAGCGCGATCCAACGACTGCTGCGGGCCGGCGAAGAACACTGTCTGATCAGATCCAGGTGCCATCCTGGCCATCTTGAACCGCCTCATAGCCTCCTGGCGGTCGGCTGACGTGTCGAACTCCGCTGCAAGGACTTCATTCGCGGCGGCCCAGTCAATCTTCCGAGGGCCTCTTCTGGCCGCATCCAGGGTCACCTTCGCCGGGCCCCTGAGGAGGGTATTCAGCGCCTCCAAATTACCCCGGTCGGTCTCCAGTCCGGCAG
>NW_008751808.1:1015872-1037547 GCF_000715545.1 Opisthorchis viverrini
CCCTCGCTGCGGAGTTATTTATTAGAAAATGCCAACTGACCGGTTATAGACCATTGGACAGAGAAGCAAAACTCTCATTCGCATCTTATTTACAAAAACTGGACATCCATTTTCTCTTGAACACGTCTTCTTGAACTTTCCTGGATATTCATTGACCCCAATCATTCATTGCTCAAATCCAAGCAAATATCACAAAGCGACTCCACAAATTCCGCAACATATCTCCCCTTCACAAGAGACGGAAAGCGAAATTCCAAGAAAAACACATACTACTCGCATGCCACCCCATCAGTGGTATCACCGTTCCATCAGGTCAGTCTGTTGATAAGGGTCTTGTGGACACACTCTACTGGTCCTCCAATTTTGGGGATGAAATAGGCTTAGTGCACTACTTCAACTATTGTGATATTACACCGGCATTCACCTGCTGGCTTGAAGTGAAGCATTCCAGCCAAGTACTGGTTGAAGAACTTAAACGTCCTCCTACACTCTGCGAGTATCCCAGCTCATAATCGTGAATGTCACAACTAAACACGTCGTCATACCACACCAGCCATCGTGTGGTGTGATCAGCTTAATTCTAAGTTTTCTTTCAGTAAGAGCGGCAATAACAGGAGAGAACTGCAGCCAACAGCACCTAGTCGTTTGAGGACTTCATTCATCTGAGAAGCAGGCACCCGGAATTCGATTGGGCATAGAGGACTCACAACCATTAACAAATTCTTCCCTAGAGCGGTGATTCTGGAAGATAAATAATCGCACCAGACCACATCCACGGCAGAACTAGAAACCATCTGGCGCATTGCTTGCAAAATCCAGCCGAACTATCACGATTTCGGTCGGAAACTTTTGTGCCCATTGCTCTAACTACCCGGCATCGAATCCAACTGGTCGAAAGAAAACTGTCAGCAACCTAATGAGTAGTGTTCCTTCAACTAGTCTCTGTTCAATACAATTAACGACACTGACGATAAGCTTGTTTTTGTCAACCTGGAAAGTTCCACATTAGTTGATGTAGTTAAACGTTTACCCTGGCCTTAGCGTCATTTTCGTGAACTAATTATTCGCTGTCATAGATTTTTTAATCAATCACACGGCTGCGACAGGTGTAGCGTAAGGCTAAGCAAATTAAATTAGTGTCAACGAGAAACTCGAATCAGCCTCTTGTTTAAGAAGAAAACCGTTCAGCAGTTATGTCTTTAGAGTTGTGCGACATTGTAAGGAGGTCCTCACAAAATGATCTACTTCATCCCGGAGTCGGTTTTCCAGTGAACAGAGTATCAATCTGGTGGCTTTACTACTGTGTCGCCATTATTATCACAAGCGATGTGTAAGCCATCGTGTTTTGACCGGTGGTCCGTGGTCAGCTTTGAAATAGAATGTGTTCTTGACAGGAGGAACCCTTTCGGAAAGAAGCGAATTCCTGGAAGGTCTTAAGAAATCTATCCCTCCAGCAAGCGAATCTCTTCTCTTTTTTTGTCTTTATTTGTTGACGCTGGCACTACTGCACTCCGTCAACTGACCGAAAGGGAGTTTACTTACTCTATCCATCATCAGGACTCTCGTCAATAGCTCCTCCGTAAAGTACAGATCAGAATAAAAACCATGAAAATTCGTTGCAAATCCCAAGTGATTAGTTTGGACGTTGACAGTCATTTCTATCGAAACCTGAAAGACTTTCGAGCAGAAAGCTCATGGTAAACAGGGTGAAAAAATCGAGAGATGGGTACCTGAGGATCTTTGGAATAAATAAATACTTGTTTATGATTTACTGCCGCTCAGACTAACTTGAGATGGTCTTGACTGAAGATTCGGGAGAAGACTTTACAAGGGAGGGTCTACACCACCTGGTTGAACGTTTCCCGTTGCGAGATCACGTAGACTCTGTTAATTTTTGTGGCGTTTCTGTTTCCCACTGATTTATGTGAATAACCAGGAGAAATTGAGGATCTTTGTTAGATTTTTCCAACTGTTGCACTGAATTCCAACGTTAACTTTTGTTTGGTGAACATACCCCCACAGAAGATTGGTGTGTGAAACTCACCGACCAGGTTATATAGAGCAGGGACGAACGATCTTTTGACTTTTATGGTAGTTCTAATAAACGGACACAAGTGGCTCACGCTTGTGGCTCCCCACTAACGCCTTTCCAACATAACCATACGGTTTTGGACAGTGCTGTGAGGGCAGNGTTCTGTGGTTGGTCTGATCGGAAGACGAATTTCAATTACAACAAGTCAAAACAAACCGAATACTTCGGTAGTTTCTGACTCGATCTTAACAGGCTGTAATATGGTACGGCGCCACTAAATTTCGGTATGACGGATTAACCAGTCCGAAATGGTTGAGTGAGCAGAACTTCACAAACCAGAAAAGTCAAACGAAAAAGATCCAACGTCGAAATTCTTCCGAATAACCCATCGCTTGGTAGGGCGAATGGACAGTATAAGCCTTCGATCGATCTAGTTACCTATCTAAGAACATTTGTAGTCAAGTGACAACCCTGTTCGTGCCTATGAATGAAATCGGAAGTAGAATGTAAGGTTGATGGAAACCCGGGGACTGCGCCTACCTGATGAAGCTCAAGAAGGGCGAAACCGGTTGTGGGCTGTCGAAGAGTTTTCAGCAACCTTGTGAGTAGCTTCCTTCATGGAAATCGGAAGTCATTTATGATTTTTGGGTGCTTCTGACTCCTTTTAACTAATGGTCCGGCTTGGGAAATACAAGACTATTGAACCAAAAAATAAGAGGTACAGGTCTGTTTCTGGTTTCTATCCGCGCCAAACAGGATTATGCTAAGCTATAGTTGAATGTTTGAGCAGTTAGGTAACCCATTGTCAGCTTACAAACAGTCACATCCAGTCATTCAAATACTACCTTCGTTTGATACAAATGACTGTCGATCGAAGTCTTGTCGCCAAACGAATACTGAGAGTTGACCTGACATGAAAAGTTGTAGTGGACTTTGATCCTGTGTGTTCACGAGGATTAGACCTTGGATAGCCACCGTCGGATCACGATCGATTGACCAGCTCGCAATAAATACAGGGGTGGCGAGTAAATCTGCCGATCAACAATCGTTGATCACAAACGAAGTTGTTGCTCACATGAGCATGATGTCGATTGACGAGGGTTTGAATCGAGAGTGCATTGAAGAACATAATAGGTGAGTAGTTCGATGGCTATTAATAATAATAATAATATTTGCTATCAATGATATTTACTCAGTCTACCTGGCTGTACCGGATACATTTAACTTCTAAAACGCTCAATTTAGAAATCCTCAAAGGTAGAATTTAAAATATCCCTGTAAAACGTGGAGTGTTGACTGGCTTTTCTGAAAAGATTAAAAGTTGAGCAGACTATTTGACAAGGTAGTTTAGATAACGCCTGGCGAATCTGGTGGCCCACAGTCACTCTTTGGTCCTCACATGAATTAAGCGCCATGTGGCCAAGATTCCCAGCCTACGACCAATTGTAACACGCAAAATTTTTCTACAGATACTGAACCTTGGAAGTTGATCGGTCTTCTGTTGATCTGTTCGCCGGAAAGGGTAACTGACTCACCTTTCAAAGTGACGTATTCAGTGCTGGTTGATTGAGGCAAGTCTATTGCCCAGCTCGGCAAACAGATTTGCCTCATTAACTATCAGTGAACTCGTCTGAGATACCTCTATTCCAACACGTACCCAACTGCTTGGAGGTGGATTTTGGTGACCCATCTGCGCATCGGCAAGTAAAGGGCTTTCCCCAGTACGTTATACACCAGTCGGCAGGGAATTTAGAGTCCTCTGTACACAGATTTCCAGAAGGGTAGCAGCGGTCAGCTGAGACCTGCGGTAAAGAGGGAGAAATTGCTCACAAGGTTGCTGGAAACTCTTCGGCAGCCCGTGGCATTTTCACCCTTTTTCGTCCAATCAAGTAGGCACAGTTCCAGAGTTTCCGTCAATCTTATGTTCTACTTGAACTCAAGTTGCACGAACTTAGCGAAATACACTCATTTGCATACCAATTCGGTTTTGACTGGATATTCAACTGTCGAACATCTCGTTTATGAGGTTTTTCAGTTACATGTGCCGCACAATTGTGCTCTTCTGTTTCAATTGTTTACGTGGTTGTGTAGTACACAAGATACAATCATGTAATTGGTCTAATAACTTTGCAAATCAATTTGGTTTTTACGGGAGACTCAATTGAATCTCTCGTTTATGATGTCCTCCAGCTGAATGTGCTGCAAACAGGCCGCCTCATGATTCAGTTGGCACGATATTCGAGATCTCGCAGTATATTTTCATAAAGAAAACTACTCACAAGGTTTCTGAAAACTCTTCGACAGCCCAGGACCGGTTTCGCCCTTCCAGTTCGGGCTCATCAGGTAGGCACAGTCCCCGAGTTTCCGTCAACCTTATGATCTACTTGAACCCAAACTGGACTGTTTTCGGACTACATCATAAACGAGAGATTCAGTTGAGTCTCCCGTGAAAACCAAATTGATTTGCAAATGAGTGTATTTCACGAAAACAGTCCAATTTGGGTTCAAGTAGAACATAAGGTTGACGGAAACTCGGGGACTGCACCTACCTGATGAGCCTCAAGAAGAGCAAAACCGGTCGTGGGCTGTCGAAGAGTTTTCAGCAACCTTGTGAGTAGTTTCCTTTATGGTCTAATTACTATTGTGGCTGCTCATTAAACAATAATTTGGTTTGGCTGAATGAATACTTGTGCGAATGATCACAAATGTGGGTGCAGGAGACGATTACCGCTAAATTGCAAGCTGGTTAGTACATGGTTTCACGCAGAATTAATGTCGCATGAAAAGCAGTCATACTAAATTCGATGTTAACGGTTTTGCTGTTCGTTCGGGAGAGTGTAGTTTATCCATCCTGGGAGACAGGCGTTTCATCTGCCATGTGTGTCACACTTTTCCTTGTATCTAGAGAATACTTATACAGAAGCGATCACTCTTCGTTGGGCTTTAGATTTTTTGTTGGATTTCACTATCTTTGAAGAGAATTCTGACAGATCATCCTGCGGACTACACTTCAAGGTGTAACTTTGTTGATAGTGTTCCTCAGGAAATATTGAAATCATAGACACCTGTACTTTTTATCGCACAACCAGGCAACCATGCGTTCCTACACGCTACTCACTGGAATTTGATCGTATGGTGCCTTAGCATCATAAACCGAAGAATCGTTTGTGCGACTGCGAGATATACGTGCTGATTCCAATCGCAACTTTACTCTCTGCGGCGTTTTACCAACAAGCCGCAATAATTATTGATGTTGATATGAGGAGATTTTGTCTTGTCAGTGCAGCTTATCTATGCTGAAAAGCTGAGCAACACTACACAACTGTTTCTTCCTTCTTGGGAATCATTAGCAGTGTTGTGTTCAACCACCTGCCGGAAGTTCGCGGTTTCGAAACCCCTTGAGTTTCGTGAGAACCGCACTACCGATTATTCCCAACAGGGATGAAACAGCCATATAGTGCTTCTCGGTTTCTCAACGTGGATTGACTTCACTGACAGCATTAAATCTTTGTTGAACAACCATTGTTGCCAGCTTTTCTAGCCAGCGCTCGATTGGATTGAATGCAGCGTTTTTTCCGTCTGACCAAAACATTTCTTTGACTCAAGGCTATTCAAAAACGTGGGCGACGTGCCACATTGTCTGAACAGTCACCCACTAGAATTCTCCACCAAGTAACCATCAACAGCAGACATACCATATAGGGAAACTGTTGTAACTTGCTGAACGGTAGTGCAACTCTGTATCGATACCTTGGATTCCTGCTCCGCCCACTATGGAATATCAAAAGGCACGGTAGCTCTACACAGCCCTTTATGGAGACAAAGGAAAATTATTACAACTGTATTTATAGGGTAGTCACAGAGTGTTCCACAAGGTCGTGCCAGAATCTCCGTGAGGGGGTGAGAAGCGTCGAGTCAAAGGTGCTTTACTCGGATTGGCTGGCATTCTGACCAATCAGGGTACGCCTTCTTTTGGCCCGTTTCCTGCACGTGACATCCGTCCAGATGATGTGGTGTTCGGTTATTAGGGACGGCTGGCCTCTGTACAGATACGTCATACATTCCCATGGGTTTGCTGTTGAAAACCACGCTACTTTAAACACGTTCTCACAGCCAAACCGATTGACTTTGTTTCGGATCAGCGATAAACCACTTTGTTGAATGTTTACGTGAACGAGTCTTGACTGAAATTAGCGACAACTTCAGCGGGATTCAGCTAAGTGTCCCATCAAGTTCAAATTCGCATGCAAATAAAGGTATTCGGATAATTCCTTCCGATTGGGGCTCAACTAGATGATGGCTGTTTGTTTGTCTGCTGTGTTGGGCAATGTGGTTGCAGACATCTCACCATCAACCGAAGTGACATCACCATTGCATCGTTGGTCGGACTGCGTTTAGATGTATGAAACTCTGGTTTATCTGTCCCAAGCCTTTCAACCTTCACGAGTGAAAAAGCGATTGACACTGGAATCTAAACTGCCGATTGCTTGGTTGAGTTTCTAGGGTTGGAGATCAATAACCTGCATTGCGTGCATATACTAAAGTACAGAGTTGGAAGAAGCCGCCGAAATTATAGTCAATAAGAAGATAATCTTGCTCTGTAGGGATAATGAAGTAATCCCCTGATTAGACATTTCAGAACGGATGCCACAATCTGGGTGAGTTGGCATAGCCTGCTAGCTACACTAGAGTCTCCAATTCCTGGAGACGCCACCCTCTTTCCTAAAAAAGAGATTAGGTTCACGACGCACGATACTGAGCTGTACTCTAGTTCCAGCCTCAGTCAGAACCAAACTGTTCTAGCTCAATAAGTGTTACTGAAACAGTTGAAATGAAACTATAATTCTGCTTCAATTCACGGCTAACTGAATGGGAGTGTCCTTCAGCGTGTGATGCCTACTTATCGGAAAATAATCAATTAATAGTTGCAAATTTTATTAAACACAATATATATGGCTAGGGGAGCCAGGATATGGGTAGGCACTCTATCGGAACCAAGATAGGGTGTGCGATTGGATAAGTTTACAAACTATCCGGGTTCCAAACCGACGCGAGAGTCTGTACACTGACTAGCGTCCTCATTCTGATCTGTAGCCAAGTTTTTTTCCGACAAAACAATGTAGAAGCAAACTGGCTTGAAGTTTAGTTTGTATTTTACCAAAAGCGGAATTCCTTCTAGGATGCTGTTTCTAGAGAGCTCGGTATAAAAACGTGTCGAAATTCATGGAAGAGAAGAAAGAAAGCGTTCAGCTGTAGCACCCTTCCGGTGCCTAGCTGCCATGCCACCCGAAGGAAGCACGAGGACTGGGATACTGCCAGCTTGCCCAAGCCCAGACAGAGGAAGTTGAGAAGCGGAGGTTGGATTCGAAACATGGACCTTCCGATCAGTAAATTCGCGCTCTAACCACTTGGGCCATCTCGCCCATGGACATATCTACCAATTAGCCTTGTTTTTTTTTTAAGGAACAGTACCATAAGGCAACCAAACATATGGGATGACTGAACCAGCCTGTGCATAAAACTATCAAGGACTCAGGTTTCGGAATCTTTCAAAAGACACCACTGTCCGATGAAGTGGGGTTCTAAACTCACATGAGATAGACTTCCTCATAGAGGGACTGACCTGAAGTAAACTTTATATCTCATCCTTAGGAAGCTTAATCACACTCAACTTCAAGACCAGTTCAAAATTATTGTAATTAAAACGGTAGGTCTTCGGAAAGCACCCAAACTACGCAACGTAATGTCACTCTGAGACTCACTGTGACCAGGCTACGCAAGTTGGCCAGATAACTGGTCGAAACTTGGAAAATCTCCCCATGAGACTCCGACATGGCAATTTGCAAAGGATGCATACGTTCTGTGCCGACTGTCAGTGTACAAACTGTCAGTGCATTCACAAAATCCCTTTTTTATACACCTCATCACCTAGTTTATTTTCATCAGACTGCAGATTTGCGTGAGTTTATTATCGCTCACAAAATTCTACAGACATTACTTTGAAGTATTCAATATATAATATGTATCACACGTTATATACATACGTAATATATAAATATCGATTTTCTGTGCGGAAATCACTTTGGTAGTGATTTCAACGTTGTGGAATTTGGCAGTCCCCTTCAACCCTTATTAGCAGATGTCTTTTCAGATATGACTGAAGAATAGTTTTCTGATCATATTTCAGTCACATAACTCTACAGGTGATACGTAGACGGCGTTTTACTTTTCCCAAGCTGCAGTCACTTTGTATATCGTTACAAACTATGAACGGCTCACACTCAAAATTTTTCGCAGGTGTTGGAATAGAAACTGAGCAAGACCTCACATTTTTGCGTATTTCGACGACGGACACTCCGGATAGTACTTGGAAAAGTTCCGTGTGGTGAACGGACCTGGCAGTAGCACAATTTTCTCCGGGAATGTACTTGTACATTACTTTGTGTTTTCAGTGTGCGCCAGGTTGTCTTCAAAGCAAATGGACCAGAAATCGCATGTCTTTTGCGGTTCATCGCGCTTTTGCTATCAGCATTCCTACTTGTCCTTTTGTGTTCTTTTGGGACACTAGCAAAACTGTCAGATGGGTGAGTCTATCCGTGCCCTCTGACAGACTCAGATGCACTTAAAGCCATAAGGACAGCGCTCAGGACCAAGCTAGTTGCACCCTGAGCTATGATGGTATCAGTAAATTTGGAAACAAAATGAAGTTGGAATTCGGGAAATTTGTGGTTCAGTATTCAGGTAAGCAGAGTAAATCGATTCGGTTGGATTAGAGGCCACAAATTGACAAACCAGGTTGCAATCAGGGGATTGTTCCTAGCCAGTTTTCCATGCAGTTTACATTCTAAGAGAGATGTTGAAGAAAACTGGGGCCCAATTGGGATCAAACAATACCATAGTCCACATTACATCAACTGGAAAATTTTTCCGAGGTGAGGGTCCCAGTGCTGTTAATCCGGCATCAAATAGTAGCCTGCTGACTAACTGGTACATCTTTCTAACCCGTCTTTCACTCTCTAGACTTCGCGCCTTGCACGGATGTGCACCACTGACGTTGGATCCGGAACTGGCAAGAAAGGCCCAACTTCATGCAGAGGAGTTAGCCGCTGGCAAAGAACACATTCAGTCGAATGAGTATGGCGAGAATGTGGCGATGCGGAAAACAGAGAATCAAACCACGCTTACTGGTATGAGTACAAATATCTGTTTAAGTGTATCTAATATTAGCTCCCAAACGAATCTATCTGTGGGAATTCACTCGACTGCCTACTTATCGCCTTTCGTACGGACTCTAATTCGTTTCCGTCATTCAGAATCTAACTTGTATGGTTCCTATCCGAAAAGCAAAGGATTCCTTTTCGAGAAATACACCCATTTGCAAATCAGTTTGGTTTTTACGAGAGAATTCAAATCTACTTGAATATCTTGCCAACTGAAACATAAGGCGGCCTGTGTGCAGCACATTCAGTTGTAGAATATCATAAACGAGAGATTCAGTTGAGTATCTCGTGATTTTAATTCTCGAAAACGGTCTAATTTGGGTTCAAGTAGAACATAAAGTTGACGGAAACTCGGGGGCTGCGCCTACCTGATGAGCCCGAACTGGAAGGGCGAAACCGGTCGTGGGCTGTCGAAGAGTTTTCAGCAACCTTGTAAGTAGTTTCCTTTACAAAGGATTCCTTGTTATTGTTCAAAAGAGTTTTACTTTTAACTAATCTTTGTATTATTCTTAGAAGACATTGCTTTCCAGAATAACCATCTCACTTCGCTTACCTCACAGGTAAACAGGCAACTCTCATGTGGTACCGGGAAATTGCCTCCTATGAGTTTGGCGTGGAAAATCAACTCAATTGTGGTAAGTGATAACTCTACACATATTAGGAAAGTATGTTCTTTGGGCGAGAGAGGAAACTCGATCATCCAATCGCGATCCGAAGCATGTTACTAGCCGCAATTAGAGTTGAGCAGTGGAAACATTCTCACGGTTGGCGTTTTACAGGAAGACAAAATGTAATAGGTCCAGTATCATACATTTCTTCGGAATGAAATGATTTCCTTTTTTAAAACAGGGGCTTATATTTGTAATGTACTACTCATAAGGTTGCTGAAAATCCGTCGACATCCCACGACTCTTTTCGTCCTTTTTGATAGGTAGGCGCAGTCCCCGGGTTTCCGTCAACCTCATGTTTTACTTGAAACAATTATTTAATATTTTGTTCACTTGGTGTTATTGTTCATTCAAACAGAAGTGATTAACAAATACAGGGTGTCTCGTAATAAACGCAAAAATAATACTCAGGTTAAAACTTCAAAACTAATTTGAACCTTTGTTATTTTTTATGTGTACATACATGCATTATAGAGGTTTACTTTAAATAAACTGGCATTACAAAAAATGTTGAAAAAACTGCCCCTTTCTTCTATAACAAGTTGGAGGTGATATGAGATGTGAGACACAGAATGTTTGACTTCTTCAAGCGTCACTCGTGCACACTCCTCTTCAATTCTTGCTCTACGGGTAGAGATGAAGGTGGCGTCTCATAATACGATGAACGCTGGCGCGTTGAATGCTGGTCAACTGAGACATCTGAGTTATTGATGAAGTTGCCATGGTGCTCTGGGACTAAAGTTGCTCTACTGTGTTCTGTACAATGGGCGCTCTTTCATCACTCAGAGACTTTCTCCCTTTGCCAGGTCGATCCATACAGATCCAGTGACTCAAATCTCGCAATCAAGCGTGTACTTGTCGATACGGTGAAAGGATCTTTGATGAGACCATGTTTGGTCTTGTAACCACGAAGTGCAGCGGTGGCGCTTTCACCAAGGGAATAATAGAATTTCACAATTTCAATGCGCGTACTGACATCCATCGTAGACAGAAAAAATGCCAACACCCGCACACAAAACCTTTATGTTGCTACCAATGTTGAAAGATTTTGTTATCCTTCCTTCGATCGGCTACGCTCAATCACCCAATCAAATTTTGCGTCTATCATGAGACACCCTGTATTTTTTATAGTTTTATTATTGAATTGTATTTTCTTGACATGAAGATCTGCCAGTTAGAAGAAAAAGTGAAACTTGATGATATGAAGGTCAAATTAGAAAACGCACCTTCTGAGGACAGTTGCAATGATTTCCTCATCCATTTCCCCAATAGGCGAGACTCGAGAATGCAAAGACAGTTACTTATGAACGGGTCATCCGAAACAAACACGAGCGCAACAGATTTTGCTGTCCCGTTATTAGGTCGCATTCGATTTACGATTCCGTAGCTGTTATCCTTTAATTTGAATCGACCGGTGCATGTTCAGTTCCAAAACATGCAGGCGCATGGTCTAAACGTAACATGTAACACATAAGGTTGCTGAATACTCATCGACACGACCGGTTTTGCCCTTCTTGTGGTTCATCAGGTAGGCGCAGTCCCCCAGTTTTCGTCAACTCTGAGTTCTTCTTGAACCCAGGCATATTCATTCTCATACCGCAGTATGTTGGATGTACGATTCGTTAACACGGGTAGATTCATCAGGTAGGCGCAGTCCAACAGTTTCCGTCAACCCTGAGTTCTAATTGAACCCAGGCATACTTATTTTCAAACCACTGTGTTGCGCAGTATGTTGGATATACGATTCGTTAACACGGCTGAACAGTAAAGAAACTTATACCATCCAGCCTTATTTCCGGTAACAGGACATCGATAATCTGTGTAATCTACTAAACCTTAGTAAGTACATACTACAGTGTAGCTGCCACTAAACCATCCCGAATTTTTACACAAAGTGACCACGCCATCCCGAACGGATATATGCTCGCACTTTTCTTTCGAACTGGAAACAGTTTGCTGAGAGGAGACTTTCGCCTGCCCGGAAGGCTTTCTCGCTCAGCTTCCTTCGAGAACGTCTACAGGAAAGTGTCCTGCCACATAGCGCAGCCCATCAATCCACAAAGTACAATCCACATGGTTGGGTACTATCTAGAAAAAATGGTCGACAGATGGTCAGTCTCCTGATTACAGGCGATTACAATTGCACCAAAACTACCAGAGAATAGCCGATAAGACGTTGAGAGGCCTGTTTGGGAACCAGAACTCCTGAAGCAATCCAACATGGTGAAAGTATTACATCCAGTGCTTTAAAAAAGCAGACTCATCTGACACGTAAATCTTTCCACGCTGATTAGAGGCCAAGAGTACAGAAGTAACAAAAAGAATCCTGGATAAGGAATCTATCCAAAAGGTGACTCATAGAGGAACGGTAAAACATACTCATCAGAGTACTTAACTTCAACTTCAAAGGTGCCACAAACCTGGAGTAGTTGTTCAACGTAGAAGTACATAGGAAATCAATCGGATTTGACCAGGGCACTCAGCAACAGCTTTGACCAACTCATCATCCTGACCATCACACGCAACAGGAAATTCAGCGTCAACTCTGGCCAACGGGAAGAAGCAACGAGTTGGTCATTCTGCCAGCCGACAAAGAACGCCTAACACTGATCATCTTGGCGAACCTGGTAACATGAATAAAACAAAGGCTCTACTCACACTATCAGCCTGTTTGATCCTATCTTGTTTTCGCAAAAGCATTCTTCCACATAGGTCAACTCCCGTGTTCGAACCCATTCGCACATGCACAACCCCATGCCTGCAGTCTTCGATTGGCGTTATTTTCCCCTGTTTTTTCCGACTGATCGATAGCTTTGTTCTGTATTTCGAGCATGGTCCACCTGAATTTTTCAACCTCCGTGGTTGTGTAGCCGGAGCCAGAGTTATCGTAACGTTCTGCGACTAAGCGGAGACTTTGACAGCCAATCGGTATGTTGGATCGATCTGTGGTCATAGCCGCCCACGCACGCCAAGTGAGTTGCAGCTACGCGTCTGGAGCGAAGAAAATGAACGCGAACAAACGATAGCCAGCCAAAATGGCTCAGAATGGTGTGGGTCAATTTTATTTGAGTAGACAATACCGGAATCAAACTGCTATCGTGTAGATGATATGTTATTTGAAGAACAGCAACATCTCTCTGGGTCTTTGCGTAGTTCCAACTACGCACAATAGCTTGTACATCAGAAAACGAACTTCCAGTATTGTCTTGGAAGTATAGGCTCTTAACAGTTAATAGTACTTCTTTGGTGAAACTTCTCACATAAGGTTGCAAACGAATTTTCGATCATCACCAGCTTCCACGCAGACATCCACTGAAGTTCCGTTGCTAAGATTGAAATGTACTCGAGGAGTTTCTGTATCGTTCGCCTCATTTATCGGTGTTCCAAAGAACCAGAAGGATAAGATCCGGTAATTTGACAGGGATGGATTGAAAAACTGTTGAAAACTAAATTACAGGAAATCGGATATGCTATTTTACATCAAGTGCAGAGGGGCCAAGTCGTCTTCCTCCGGCTTGGCGAATGTCTGTACGGAAGATCAGCCATGTATACAAACTGGGAGTAACCCCTGCTCGTTTTCTCTCTCGCAATGTTGGAACAGTAGTTCTGGACGAGGCCTATTCTTTTAAGTGTCAGTTGGGTTTACTTTCTCACAAGATTGATTACCTACTATTAAAATTAGAGTACTACTTTACCTTATCGAATACAGCGGGATTCAAGAAATACTCTGCATTAAGTCACACTTCACCCAAGGAGACACGTCCTCACTCAACCGAGAACCTCATTTCCTTTATAGTTCAATTCCATTTTATACATCCATCTTCTAAAAAACATACTAGCAGTATTGGTTTGGTGCTCTAGACTTTGACCGGTGGGCGCGTTTGGTATCCAAAATGTTGACATCTGTTTAACTGTACTAAGCTAAAAACATACCTTCTCTTAATATACATTCAATCTCTTAGTATACATTCAAATCTTACTATGTCTGTTAATATCGATCGGCTGGTAGGGTTGTCGATACGAACACGTTGGTGGAAATTCGTGCGAAGTTACGAGGTTACCAGGATTCAGGATTCTAAGGAATTCAACCCACAGGCTGAGACATGAAAACTCAGGTTGGAAACCACTTAATGTCACGGTCAAGAGTATGAACTTTGAAGCTGAATATCAGACTGCCAAATCGCATCACATTCACGTGATATATCCAACCAGGACAAGCACATACTGGGCTGACGAAAGCTAATACTTCATCATCAGTTATTTTTATTGTCCTGTACTCGTCATACTCTCCAAAAGGATCTTAAAAATTTCCCGAATCTTCATCAGTATTCGGCGCGTCGTAATTTTCAACGCAGTACGCAGCACGTTAGTTAAACTATACAACCCCCCGAATGGTAGTCACTTGGGTTAAACGTCCAAATCAATGCTATTGGAGGGGAGTGAACGCGCTATTATTGTTGCCATCAACATCGCCGTCCTCGTCAGAGTCAGCATTATCAGTGTTGACACCGATGCTTTGAGCCGTAACTGTACAACGATCGACTGGCAGTCGCAGTGTATCAGACCATTTTCGGTGACAAATTCATCCAATTGGGTTCACGTAGTCTTCCGGAAACGAAATAAGTACATTTGGATGTGGTATGCATATCTAATTTCAAATTCATTCAACTGTCTTGGTATGGCTCATTTAGTCTAATTCTATTAGAGGAAACACACCTCAAACGTGAAGGATGTATCGGACTACTAGTGTAACCGTGATACCACTGATGGGGATGCATGCGAGTAGTATGTCTTGTTCTTGTAAATTCGCTTTGTCTCTTGAAAAGCGAGATCTGTTGAGGAATTTGTGGACTCGCTTTGTAACATTCGCTTGGATCTGAGCAATGAATGATTGGAGTCAATGTATATCCAGGAAAGTTCAAGAAGACGCGTTCAAGAGAAGATGGATGTCCAGTTTTTGTAAATAAGATGCATATGAGAGTTTTGCTTCCCTTTCCAATGGTCTGTAACTAATCAGTTGGCATTTGCTAATAAATAACTCCGCAGCGAAGGCCTTCTTCCTCTCACTGGCAGCTTATGTGCGCTCAATGCCAGTCCATTCTCCAGAAATGATAACTGTTTCAATCGTTCGTCATCTTAAGAGGACGAAACAAAACAAATCATTCTAATGGTACGAGAGCACACTACAATGGATCACAAATGTACCTATGAAGTAATGAATTGGCCTTTGTGGTTAACTAGTCAGGCCAAAGAGAATTTCTACTGAAACTTCATTGCTTGTTTTCAGTATCCGTTCAAAGCAGTCACCAAATTTCTCAATGAAGATTATTCAACCTATGGACTAACCGACTTACTTTTGGGTTCCCACGGTAAGGGCACATCATTTACAACCCGCTATATGCGCAAACTGAAATCAACGTATTGGGCCTTTCTGTACCACATGCAATTTTCAAAAACTATCCTCTTGCCCAGGTCATTTCTCACAGGTTGTCTGGAAGTCCACTACGCATGCTGGCTTTGGGCGTGCTCTAAAACCTGATGGGCGCCGAATATTTGTTGTCGGGATCTACCTGCCCCCAGCTAATTTCAACAACGAGTGGACTGAAAACGTTCCGGCACCTCTCAGTGGAGTAATCTATACTCCCACACTCGAGGATATCGGTACGTGAGATGCTGACAAAACCATCATTGTTTCGAGCTCTTCTTTTGTGAAGGTGGGTGTAAAGGC
The DNA here is from genome assembly GCF_000715545.1 of Opisthorchis viverrini. Classification (NCBI taxonomy): domain Eukaryota; kingdom Metazoa; phylum Platyhelminthes; class Trematoda; order Opisthorchiida; family Opisthorchiidae; genus Opisthorchis; species Opisthorchis viverrini. The sequence continues at coordinate 1,031,521 of NW_008751808.1, forward strand.
CAATTGGTTTACGGCCGTTGGCTCTGTTTGGACGACAATAGTCATAGATTAGTAACTACAGCCAACACTGGGCATCTAAGCCACACGATCAAATAAATGGGAATTAGCGAAATACGCTCATTTGCAAACAAATTTGGTTTCCCGAGAGACTCACCTGGAACCCAGCTGAATATCTCGTTTGTGATGTTTCCAGGCAACTGAATGTGCTGCACCAGGCCGTCTCAGGTTTCAGTCGCNCACTACGATATTCGAGATATCGCAGTACATGTACACTCGTAATGCACTACTCACGGTCATGAGCTGTCGAAGAATTTTCAGCAACCTTATGAGTAGTGTATTATAAATGGGAATTTTGTTTATCAAAATCAGGTGGGCATATTCGACTGCCTTCGAAACCAAGACTCCAGGGGGTATTTAAACTGTCTCTGAGATAACACCAGCCAGCGAATCCCCGTGGACAATATCTTCATAGGGCGAATTTAAATAAAAACGTAAACAAGTGTTCAGTTTTGACACCTGTCCGTTGCCCAGCTGTCATGCTACCCGAAGGTAGAACTGTGGATCAGTGACGGGTTGTCCAAGTCTAGACAAGGGCAATCGAGATGCTGGATTCGGGTGCGAACTGCAGACCCTTCGGTCACTAAATTTGTGCGTTAACCACTGAGCTATCGCCAGCCCACACAGTCCATAGCCCATATCTCATAGAGCGGGCTTAGTCAGTCTTCGATTCGCTGACAGTTGAACATCAGTCAAAGGTCACTTTTTCAGGTTTGTGAGACCTTTCTACATTTCGGACAGGTTGTTGACTCTGAAATGTTTATACACTGACGGAAACAGTATGATGACTGCGAGAGATATGTTTGTGAAAGTCATTGTTGATCGGGGATGAGCATCATTCAAAACTATCCTGAAGCATCCTGTTTCGGTTCTTACTTTTGAGGACCTAAATTTGTAGTATTCGCTGCTAAACTCTTACTTGCATAACAATTCATCGAAGAAGGCAGTGACAATGATCACTGTCTGTGGATTAACATAAGGAGTTCTTCTGTACCTAGGGTCAATCCGAACAAAGTTAAGGTATCCATGAGGACACACGGTCCTCCTTCCGGATTTCATTTTCTGAGGAATACTGCCTGTTTGTAGCCAGGTTTTTGAAAGCCATCGTTGATGCCATAGTTCTCAGCACTTTGTACACACATCCCTGACACTGGACTCCAAATGTCCGTTGACTTGTCCACATTTTGGCAGAGAAACGGAAGCTTGCTTTCAGGTGGTCAAGTGATCCGACGTTCAAACGGCTTTAATCTGCATAAGCTGATTTCTTTTCAATACCGTTTTCTGTTTGCACATACCTTGATCTGGTTCACACAATTTTCAACCATCGAAGTCAGACTTTTTTGGCTATATTCATCATCATTTACCTGCTACCGACTAGAAAAGTACTAGGTATTACTGAAAGTCCGGATGCAGGTTTCGTGTCTTCTTCGCTGTTGTGGCAGTCACACGTATTTTTGAGTATCCGTGGCTGAAGCGCCGTAAGTCCTGAGCCCCTCTGCTCCGAATCGGGCGACGTGCGTAACTCTGTTGAGTTGTGTTGCTGTGCTGTTATCCTATATGTAGGAACGTTTGCGTGTGTGTGGGCGTCAGCACATGACTTGTTGCTACCTTATCAGTCGGTAGACAGTTAATGTCAGATGAGTCCCCTTTGTGTGTCGTGATTTGTACGTGTAGGGGAAGAAAGCCGAGCCTTGGGATCAAGAGCTCGACTGTGAGCTGTGTAATTCTTTGGCGTGATTTGTGAGTGTAAGAAAAAAAAAGACAGATCTTGTGATCTAGCGAGTGTACAGTCATGCCTGTGGCGCAAGGGTGGCTACAGGGTCACAGCATCAACACTTTCTTTCCTGTGGAGGAAAGTGGATGCAAATTGGTAGAAGTTAGGTGACCATACTTGATAGATGGAGAAAAATCGACAGAGGTCAGTTAAAACAACTTATGTCTCCAAATATCCAAATTTCGCGAAACATGTTTGTAAGAAACTTTGGTGGGAGACAAGCGACCTAGGAAAACCTAAGCTTCTCATGTTACTGATGTGGCACTTCAAAGATTTTGGTACATAGTCTAATAATTTCCTCCATTTCAGAAGAAATCCCTGTTTCTCAGACAATTGGTAGCCGAGGGGAGGAAGGGATTCTGCCTTATGGCCTTACCGCTTGGCTTGCTGCAGACGAACATCCAGGAATGAATGGTTTGCCTAACAGTCAGCCATTGGCTCCTTTAAAACGTGATCACGGAATCCACACAGAGTGTGTGCTTCAAGAAAGTACGGTATACAAACGGAAATCTTCACACAAGTCTCTGGATGAGATGTTCGTTAACGTACGCGAGCGGTTTCGTCGATACAATCAGACAGATACCTCTGCCGAAACGTACGATGTTGAAACATGGTACAGTAGTCTGACAATGGACAAGATTATGGTGAGTTTGTGATTACACTGCAAAACAGGTGAAAATTTCCTCGCCTACTAGTTTGTGCCGTCGTTCAACTATAGATGAGTTGAGCAGGGTGCAATATTCATCTTGCGATTGATTTTGGAGGTTCAGGTTGCGTTGTCCCGTGAACAAGCCAGCGACCAAGCAGGGAACCCAAGATGTCAATGTTCTCTTCTCTGGCCAAACTAGGTCCTGGATGATACGGAGAGGTTTTGAATAGTTTAATTAGTCCAGCTCATGTTGAGCCAAAATTTAGTCCGAATGCGTCCCAGGAGTGGTGTTAGTTACTGAGTTTTATATTGTTTATCTGTTGGTTTGTAGAAGGCATGGAGAGACTGAGAAAGAGGACCTAGATCCGTCGTCATGAACACTAATTAGAAGTTTTATAGACTCAATTTCAAATGGCTAACGGTTCATAATTCGTCTTTGACCAAATCCATACCCATCATACAAGCCAGTTTCGGCAGTAGGATGATGCTCAAATAGAATACAAATCCGTAGTTAAGCACAGAACTCACTCTGAGCGATTAGACTGACCATCATGCTTTATGAGTCCACAGCGTATACTGGACGATTCTCTGGCCAAAACTTCCTTGGCCGCTGAGAATGACCTAATTACTGTCATTGAGGTTGTAATTCGTACTATTGCTGTTACGTCTGGCGCAGTGGGGAATACCATCACGTGCGATAGAGCTTTGGAAACGGTTGTATCTTACGCAGCTGACCCAGAACACCACTTGTCGGTGAGCTACGAAAGTTCTCTAATAGTTGTAGATGGTGGTGGGATTCGTAAAATCTATATTCTTATCGTTCCTGTCGGAAAAGTTCTGCTTCCGTTTACGCCAAAGGGGATAAGCGCTGGATTCGAGCTTGGGTCCTATTAGATCTCATCAGCACTACATAAGTACCGGGAGGTGAACTTTGGACGTCTGGCATACAAGGTGAGTCAGCACGTTCCCACTAGGGAGCCCAGAGCGTGACCTGAACTATCAGGTCTGAACAGACAAACGTGTTTACGCCTGAGCGATGTAACTGGTTTGCCCATTGCCTCAAGTGTCGACCCAGTAATTTGTCTGGTGGTGATGATCGACTAACTCAGTCAGGTAGCCTCACGAATGTTCGAAACTGTCTGGACAACATTCGATTGGTTGTAAATGGTTGTAAGTGGTTGTCTACACATACAGTCCCCCTCCTGTCTCTTGTTAACAAAAATATGATAACTTTATGTTACAAAAACACATCATTTGAAAAATCACTCCTTGCTGATTTTCAGCCGGTTAAACGGACCAGTGAGTTCCGATTTATTTGAAAATTCCCCGATAAAATTTGTTGTTTTCGGAATGGGCCTTTTACAGGGCTGGATCAAGCGATGGTCCTATCTGTACATCCAGTATCACCAGTATTCACTTCCCTCTGTTTTTATCTTTGTGTCTGTCACCGTTCTGGTGGAACTCTACGCAGTTGATCCTGTTTGCGGCCGAAAATTAACCTAGCTTAGTGCTTTTCCAAAGGTTTCCGGTCATACATGTGGTTTAGTGATCTAACTCCGGTAAAAAATCCCGTTTGGTGTTTACAAATGAACCAGCTCTAAATGAGCAAGTACTGCATCCCTGTCATAAGCAAATTATCCAAGGTCACGAAATTTCTGGTCACATCAAAACGGTAAAAGTACGCCACAGCAATGTTCCTTTTAGACGTTAGCCAGATTTACTGAGAGCGAGATAACCCAAGTGATTAGAACGCGAATTTACTGACCGGAAGGTCCGACCCGACCTCTGCCTGTCGACTTCCCCCGTCTAGGCTTGGGCAACCTGGAAGTATCCCAGCCCTCGTGCTTCCTCCGGGTGGCATGGCAGTTAGGTACGCAACAACTTGCACAAAACAAGGGTCTAAATCAGGAACATGATTATACCCCTGAGCTATTGATGCGGAAAACATTGTTTCAGGGGATAAAGTCTCGAAAGAGCAAACCTTGCTGAGTCTAGATCAATGTAGATCAGCAAGCGAACTTGGTTCGTAGTGTCTGAAGGTAATACAATCTAGTGTGAAGCATTCAGAATTAAGCCGAGTGAATTGAAGAAAACTAATCATGACCGACAAGACAACGAGCGTCCAACATTTGAAGATGATGATGAACGCTTCACTAGTATATATATAAGTGGATACCTTAAAGAGTGGTGATCTGTCCATTGTGAGCCAACCAATTAAAGTTCAACCTTGGGCTCACCTTGTCACTATATTGTTGTGGACAAGTAAAATTGCAGTAAATGACATCCCCACTGGAATTCTGGTTAACATTCACCACAAGACTCTTGGAAACTTGCGTTATTCAACTTCAATAGGGAGCATCATAATGGAAGTTTCTTTCAGCCTTCCACAAAATAGAGCCTATTATTCGAGGTAGTCCCACATAGACTAGTTGATTTTCCAGTTTGGATTTATGAGATGACGAGGTAATTACCCTCTTATTCTCGTTCAATAACAGAGCTCAGCCATCCACTCAACACTGAAACGGTAAGTCAGCTGTATATTTAAAAAAATTTGGTCCTATTTTGGTACTGTACAAACACAGTAGTTTGATAACTTGATGTTAACTGCTCAGGAAAAAAACGGGCGCGATTCCCTGTCTGTTCTCAGTTTGTAATGCCAGTCTTTACATTGCGGGTGGCTATTTCTTGACCTCTACCGTCTTTTTGGGCTGTCGAAGAATTTTCAATAACGCATTATAGTTTGAAAAAGAACACAGTGACGAACATTGATGTTTTCGGGGTCTCGTCATCAGGTCAGTACATATCTAATGGTTAAAATAGGAACGAAAAATGAAATACTCTGCGAGGTTAGTGAAATGAAAAACGTGGAGACACAAACGACTGGTTGTCTTCGCCCCCCCCCCAATGTCGCATCCAGTTGGATGCTGTGAGACAGTCTAGAGGGCTGTTGAGTGACACTGTAGTTTGCTGTGAATGTCAGTTTTGACCCAAAGTAACAAGGTGCTCATTTTGATATTTAACTAACTAGAATAAAATGGCTCAAATAAAGCTATAGCAACAAGGCAGACCAAATTTCTCAGATGATAAAAATGTGCGGAGTACTTTCGATTGCATTTAAGATGAACATCTTATTTGCAACACGAATGATGCATTAGTTTCCAAACCAGAATACCGTCAACCAAAGTTGCGACACTAAAGAATAAGCCAGCTATTTACTGTATCTTTATTTTGTCTTCGTGCCTTAATTTTCTGTGGTTCAACAAACTTTGAAATGGTTTCAAAAATTCAGAAGCCCGCCACGCACGGTTATATTGACTAAAACGGACAAACCTTCCGATCTCAACCCCCTGAGGCGTGTTTACACAGTAGCATGTATCTGAGTGTGTTCGTTTGGGCGAGCCGAAATAAACTGGGTGCATATTCTCATTTGCAAACAAATTTGGTTTTTCGAGAGACTCACCTGGAAACCAGCTGAATCTCTCGTTTGTGATGTCCTCAGGCAACTGAATGTGCTGCACCAGGCCGCCTCATATTTCAGTCGCTACGA
>NW_008751808.1:1037660-1039578 GCF_000715545.1 Opisthorchis viverrini
GAAATCCGGGGACTGCGTCTACCTGATGAGCCCCAAAAAGGGCGAAACCGGTCGTGAGCTGTCGATGGATTTTCAGCAACCTTATGAGTAGTACATTACATAGCTATACATGGGTGCTTATTATTTTAAAGAGGTGATGGTTGAAAAGTCAGACCAAAGTAAGCGTTGCATTTACCAAGAAGAGAAACATGTTCTTATATGTCTAATTGCTTCATTTATATTTTTTCAGGCGCACCTGGAAGCTTTTCGTTGCGAAGTTCTGCATACGCACAATCGCTATCGAGCAATGCATGGTGTTCCGGATCTGAAACGAAGTGCAGTGAGTTCAAAACCTCCACTTCTTGATTACCTCTGTTTTCTTCCCTTTCCATACAAGTTCCGAAAAACCCGTAAACAACTAAAACTAAGGAACAGGTTTCGAGCTTCGTGACTTTTCTGGTTGGTTGTCCTGGCAACACAGGTGCGTCAACTGATCGACAAAGTCATGACAGCTGGTAGGTCGCCCTTCGAGACGGCGTGCACACGAGCGGTTCTGACAAGCGGTTCCTTTTTTCAGGTAATTCGGGTGCGTCCAGCCTGTGCTTGTAGAGTAGTTTTATCAAGCTCCCCTCGCGGGTTAGATGTCAGGAGTCCGGGGACTAAAATACCGGCACGGCCAAGGATATACACAGTCAATAGACTCTAAAAGCAGAAAAATCGAATCCGTTATTTCCATTATTTGGTGTGGATTCATCGGAATGATTGTGTCAGAACGGGAGGCGGACTGCTGAGACGACTGCTCGCGAATACAGGCTTCACAAAACTCACATCGAACGCCTTTTATCCCTTCCATTCTAATCACTTTCAAACTACTAGCCGTTTATTAGTAACAAAGTATCAGCGCAAAAGAATACGTGCCCTGGAGATAAAACAGAACAGGCAATAGACAGATAACTGCTGTTTTAGTTTCATAATCTGTTCCCTGGATCTAGGACGTGAATAGCTGAACGAGCCAAGGTAGGGATAGCATTATGTATCGTGTATGAAGATATTCGGTGAAGCCCTGTGTTGTGACCTGATGGACGATCGTGCATCTCTGTATCGGTCCCTTGGCTTCCGGCTCCGCCCACTATGGTATATCAAAAGGCACGGTAGCTACACACAGCCCTTTATGGAGACAAAGGAAAATTAGTACAACTGTATTTCTAAGGTAGTCACAATGTGTTCCACAAGGTCGTGCTAGAAGCACCCTGAGGGGGCGAGAAGCGTCCAGTCAGGGATGCTCGGTCCGGATTGGCTGGCATTCTAACCAATAAGGGCATGTCTTCGTTTGGCCCGTTTCATGCACGTGACACATGCGTCCAAATGATGTAGTGTTCGGTTATTAGGGACGACTGGCCTTCGTACACGGTTACAATAAACCTCCCGTTGAAAAAAATCGGTTTAAACTTATTGGTGTATGGCCTCGATGGAAAGAAAGCTTTCCATTAGAACGAATGAGATACGACTTTGATAGCTTGCCCCCTGACACATTTGCCGCCTATGAAAGTAGTTACTGATTCCCCCGCGGTGACCACGCGCGTCTTCAAAACCCGAGGAATTCTCTCAGTTTTCCAAACCGTAAGTTGCACTTCCGTATGAATGCACATGCGTACACATCTGAGATGTGCTCACGTGTCTTGTCACCTGAGACGTTTCTAGAAACCTTCTTTAATCCGCAGTGGAATCAACCCACGTTTATTATACCTTCATAAACTAAGCTGAATTGCTTTTATTATTAAAGTCTTAAAGAAAGTTGCAAGCTCACTGTTAATGTGGTAAGTTCTACGTAAACGTATGGTTGACGGTCGATCCCCGACCTAAAGCTGCCACCTTGACGTGGTGGTCGGGCTTCAGTGCTTCAATGATCCAGCAGGCTACACTGGCTGGAACTTCGTTC
>NW_008751808.1:1043354-1084321 GCF_000715545.1 Opisthorchis viverrini
CTTGACAACCCACTGAGAGTGCTGGATTTATGCACCAATTTACTAGCTCGCGCGTGCAATGCGCAGCTACCTAGCCCCCCTTTCAATCATCGATGAACGAAACTGTGGCAGTTACAACCAGTGTACGACGAGTAGGCGGTTGTTACAGCTGACAGTGATGATGATGATGATGATGATGACGGGCAATCGAAAATATGCGTACTGACCACTGTTTTTCTGCGATGCGTCTGACCCAAATTAGTAGAGGAGTTTCCTCGTCCTCACTTCAGTTTAGGTAAATAATAGCAAATAATAATTACAGTCACGTTTCAACTGTAGCACCATTTTGGTGTCTAGCTGACATGCCACTCGAGGGTTAAGATACTACTGGATTGCCCAGGCCTAAACAGTGGCAGTCGATATGTCAGGTTAGGTTCGAACCGTGGGCTTTCTGGTCAATTAGTTGGGTTCTTAACCACTCAGCTACCTAGAGCTCTAGGGCTTAGTCAGGGGTGGGTACACATACAGGGTGGGTATGCACACAGACTGGACTGAAACCTGAATACAGCCCTTTAGACTACCTGAGCACCATGAGGAGGACACCTAAAACATTTTTTCAAGGGGCTGGATAAGCCGTATTGTAAGCTGCGTTTACCACTGACCTATCCCAATTTTTTGTGTGATGACCTGTGGAAAAAAGAACATAGTTCACTACACACCTTGTTTTTTAATCGGTGTCCAGTCTTATTCTCTAAGATTGCTTTGACAGCAAGGGACAGGCTGATCTTTGTATAACCGCTAATAAACCCACAAGTTTAGCTGGGTTCCCTCGCACTCACCTGTCAAGTAAATGCTGGTCTGGGTGTTTCTAGCTACCTTGGTACATTTGCTCACTGTTTCATTCTTCCCATATATCCGGTGTCCTCTGTAACCAGAGTTTGTCTGTCATCAAAAATCAGATGTGACTACATCCCTAGAGGTACCAGCCTTCGTCATAGGATACAGAGAAATAATCACTGCAGTTGACCAATCAAAAGTTCACATTTTCTTTCTTGGCCGCATCCTGGGTCTGATGGCATTACATAAGTTTACGAGTGGGCCATAGGCAGATGGGCGATGTGTTAGTGACCCCGTTACTCTAGGAAGAAATCAATACTTCGTCAAATATTGGTTGCCAAATAAAAGTGTTGCCTATTTCCAATAACGATCGTTAATTATTCATCGAAATTAGCCAGCAGTACCTGGAATTTTTTGGGAGCTTAAAGTGGTACTCTCAAGTTTATTACTAAAGTATGCTGCAGTCAAACTAGTAGTACCAGTTATAAAATAATCGTTCAGCTGTAAAACACATCTGGTACCTAAGTGCCATTCCACCCGAAGGATACACGAGAGCTGAGGTTCCGCCAGATCACTCAAGCCCAGATAGGAGCAACCGAGATGCAGAGGTTGAGGTTAGAGTCACGAACCTCCTGGTCAGTAAATTGGCGATTAAACTGCCGAACCATCTCGAGCTCTGGTTAAACGAAGGATTTCTTTCTAGAGCTACAATATGCAAGGCTGCTTGACTCGCACTTTTTACCAAGGCCACCAGTTCCAAAAGTAACTTTATTTTCCGCTAGTATCGTATAAGAAGCTGGCACTCTGCTGTGATTTATTGACTCTACATGAAAACCCTCGGATGTTCATGGATCGTTCGGATCGCGAAGTCATATCGGTTTCTTTCGCTGTGTTTTCCGTGTGCATTCACCGCTAAATCAATATGCGGCTTTTCCAGCTCAATGGGTCTCTCTGTGCCATATACCTGAGAAGGTCGTGTACTCTTGGTAACCTTGCTCAGTTCCTCCAGTGTGTTACCCTGTCTGAGTACGATTGAACTCGCGAATTCCACCTGCCTATCGTCAGCCTCGAACATGTGCGCGGTCGTGCGAAAACTCGGCATGCCGAATGAATGCTGGATGAAATGCTCGGCGGAGTCACAGCGAGCTATAACAAACAGTAGTATGTGTGAGAAGAGACTCGTATGTGCGGGGCGGTCAATCTGGAGGGGTTAGTTTTAGAAAGCCCATAGAGTAGGCGACAACTGGTTGACTTGGTTCATCCTTCTGCAGATTTCGCATTTTCCTTTCCACCATGTAAGAAAATCCTATTATAACAGGTTTACCGGGTGTATCGATTCGCCCTGAAGATGCGCACCCTTAAGGCTGGCCTAAGTCTTACATTCATTATTAGACAGTATGCGCCTCGATCCACAATCTTGTGGTATTTTCTATACAACTAATCTAGGGATTGAATCGTTTCACTGTGAAAAATCAGTAACAGAAAAACAATCAAGAGCCTTTCTCACTATTCGGGTTGTTGTATGAATTTGGCCATGAACTTGGCATTAGATCACCGAAAAGAAGGCGAGACTTCAGATACAACAAATGACAAGTATGGAAAGGTTTGAGCGTAAGATTTTGCTTGACTAGTTGTGGTCTTCGAAACTGAACCCTTTCTGCTCTAAACTCCCCCAAATCCGTTAAGTTAATTTATATCTTCTGAACCATTTGTCCCGTCGTTAGGCACCAATGTTTGTCAGCCGAGGAACCTCCTCATAATCCTTAGGTTGTTTACTCACGTGGACTCCCTTCTTTGTCTACTATTATCCATAATTTTGAAGAAAGTCATGCCATTCAGTGCAACCTTATATCAGGTTGGTGTCATGAGGCTACTTGAACCAAGTGATGTGTGGTTCACTTCCATTTTTATCCCAAACAAAGTGCATATGAAGTGCGGTATCCCATCCAACGCCTGATCATACCTTGATGTACCTTGGACTGGGTGTACTGTGCCCAACTGTTGCATCAAAAAAGTCTTGTTCTAAAACACGTCCTCGTAAGGATTCGGTGGTAGCCCTGTGATGATGTCCGAAACAGCGTTTCCCAGTTATGGTGACCTTATTTGGACAACCAAAATAGTATTTGAGAATGTGGCATTGAATTTGTAGGATAGCTAGTTTTCAGCCTTGATTGTCATGCTATTTACTTTCCCGGGACAACGCTCTTGGGAGGCAGAATGTCTGTCCTATTACAAATAAACCCTGAACTGAGCAGTCTCCACTCTCGCTGGAGCCATTCACCCACCCAGACGTTAGTATTGAAATAAAAAGGTATCAGAATAACTCGTTCTTGCCCCGCGCCGCGTCAACTGTGGAAACAGAAAATGCGCGCAGTGCAAACATGAGCTAGTTGGAAATTGACACGGTGATTACTTAGGCTTGTGCCGGTAACGAGCAGATCAAAAACATATCAGTCCAGGTTACGGAAGCCCTGAGTTGGAGTACGAATTACACACTACGCAACTATTTAACAGGAGTCAACTTCGGTGAGTCCCCTGCAAGGAGGAAGGCCCTTTGCTGCAAAGTGGTTTATTAACAAACACCAGCTGAGCAGTTACAAGCTATTGGACAGGAAAGGAAGCGTCTCATATACACATAGTTTTTTAAAAAACTGAACACTCGCACGCGTCTTCTTGAGCTTTCGGTAGAAGTTGTGAAAGTCTTAAATTGAATCTCGGATGATACATTACGTAACCATGCAACAGGAGTCATCCATTATGGTATCCGAACTCGTGCAACGTAATAAAAAACTGTTTATTTGCTGAGAAAAATCAACTGTTTTTATCAAATAAGTCATAAAAGATCGCGGATATTCATTGACTATCACGCAATTACAAATGAACCCTGCAAATCAATTCTACAAGTTCCATAAAAAAACCCACCTTCCATTAGACGCGGTGCAGAGCTTCGCATTTTTCGTCAGTAGTATTTGCCGATTCACCGGTAACTTCCTGATCAAAGACATATCGGTAGAGGTTGTGAAAGTCTTACAATGAAGCGCGGACGATACATTACGTAACCGTGCAACAGGAGTCATCCACTCGTGAAACGTAATAAAAAATGATGTTTGTTTTCTGACTAAAACCAACTGTCTTATCAACTGAGTCATGAAAGAGGTTGATAGGGGATAATGATTTTGAATTATTCGATATATTTTGATGGTTTTACCCCCTGTACCTTCACCATTGACAACAACATAAACTTCGGTGAATTCACTTTCTCTGAGAAGTTTATGGTCATATCTGATCAACCAAAGATTGAAGTACAATGATTCAGGCAGCAACTGCTCAGAAAGATGGGAAATAGCATTACTGATGAAAAATAATCACAGATGGAGGGTTTATTAGCTGCGATTTAATTCACGTAGGGAATAAGTACTTTTCGTTGACTACTTTAATTGGAGTAAACACAAATGTACAGCAGGCGAATTGTGTTCGATAAACCCAAAATAACATGAAAAACGTCATTGATTTCATAATAGTGGGCATGTTTCAACTGGAAGTTCCGCCTAAAACACAGTCAGAATCTGGTTGGGGTACGAGAACTTTGATTTCTGATCAGTATAAAGTTGTACGAAACTTTTACAGACAGAAAAAAGCCGTCAACGGAATGTGACATTCAGGACTGTTCTTATCTCCTTTTGAATCTGACAAATCAGTGTTTACCATTTTCCTGTAGTTCTAAACAAGAGCATTTCTTTTCACGAAAAATCCTTCTCTAGCTTCCCCATTGTTTATCGATTTTTTCTTTGTTTTGAGCTGTGCGCCATATCTGATGCTGAAAGCAACGTTTGCAGTCGTACTGTTTGGATACTCTGTGTTCTCCCGGCTAGGTCGGCGGGAAACAAGCAAGTGAGTAGAGAAGCTTGCAGTTAGGTCAACCTAATGTGACTTCGCACGCTGAATAAACCAGAAAAGCTTGTTCGGTCCTGAACCGCCACTTGCCATGCCGTCGTTGGTCTTGCTTGATCAGAATTCGGTCTCATGTGGCTTCATCTGGCGCGCGAAATGGGGTCGGGTTTGCAGATGATAGTGTCAACCGCTTACAGGTACAAATCACTGAAGCACTGTTAGGCCTGGGGGGTTCATATTGCAAAGAAAATGAGTCACTGAAATATCCCTCCGGAGTGTTTTCAGGCAGAGGGCTCTTACGAAGGAATGTAGGAGAGACTGAGTATAATCAAAACTGTTTCTTGGATGGATGTGGTCTACAAGGAGGAAGTAAACTGTCGGTTGCAATTAACTTTTATCCCGACCTCAACAACCTCGCTGTGAATGGAGTACTGCTACAGCATTATCCAACCGCTTTGGTAATAATCACAACAGAAACCATCTTAGAATCGCCACAAGTCAAGCACCCAACTCTGTGTTCAGTGACTAGGCACGCACACTGTTCCCATCGGTATATGCTGTCTATTATTCCCAGAGTACTACAAAGCATTTAACACTTGCAGACTGTAGAAATTATTGAATTTGCTATGAAAATGTGGTCCGTCAAAAATGCCCCTTGTATTGTATTATGAAAGACACTGGACGCCCTGGCATTGAATTGGGCCAAAGAGCTGCAAAAGACTGGCACACCGGCCTACTGGGAGCATGAATACGGCAATTCTCTGGTGGGAGAGAACGTGGCTGATCGGATTACCGAGTGCGGGAAGATTACTGGTAAGTGGTGTGTGTGTGTGTGTGCACGCTAAATTACGCATCCAGTAGCATGAATCACAAATGAACCCACTGAATGTTAGGTTCCGTATATTTGTTTCCTAAAACTTGGTTTTTTATCATCTGGCTGTTGATCTGTTCACTGAGTTTGGCAACTGACCTACAAGTGTTTTACGCCATTCAAGGAGACATCATCAGCGCGCTGTTCAGCACAGATGATGTCTCCTCGAATGGTGAACATCTCTACAGGTCAATTGCCAAACTCGGTGAACAGATCAACAGCTACCTGACCAGCTATCAATGAATGTACCCAAGCCACCAACATTCCAATACACCGACAATTCTGCTTATTACGCTTATCATATGATCTGTTCTCATCTGAAGCTCATTTATGCCTTGTTGTCGTCGGATAGCTTCAAATACTTGGGCGGCTAATCATCTCAGATATCTCACAACTTTGAGAAGGCGTTCTTCGGCGACCGGCTTGATACGACTACTCTTCATATGTCTTGGACCTCAGTACATTTCCTCTCTCCCTACTGGTTTCTTAAAAAGTTTGCTTAAATTTATCATCCTTGAGAAACCGTCTGTCAGTCTGGACAACCAGTCATCGTCTGCGTGGACCAAAATGTGAATCCGTTCTGTCTGTTGGAGGGGGACAAGGGTGTGCTTTATTCCCCAAAGGCTCCACATTTAATCTATCTTTACTATCCACGTTGTTCCTTCACGTTTGTACGTTCCATGACTTCAACCAACCTACATCTCTGGCATTTCAACAGGCGGGTATCACGATCTACTATATTCGTTCACTCCATATTGACTCACTAGACCTAAAAAGTGAACATATTGCGATGAGCCTTTCCAGGAATAACTTGTATACTGGCGGTTTTAATCCTCCATTTTCTAAGAACAAAATTCGTTAATACTCTAGTGAAGTCGTATCTGGTTGTTAATCTGTTCACCGGACTTGGCATTTGGATTGCAAAAGTTTCATCACCAATCGAGCTGACACCGTCAGTGGGGGCTTGATGACAATGTCACTTTGATTGGTGACGAAACGTTTGCAATCCAACTGCCAAGCTCGGTGAACAGACCGACAACCAATCGGCGCACCCGAGCAACCTGTATTGCAGAACATTGCCAAGCCGTATTTCTTCAAAAGGTATGCGTTAGGAGGAATTACCCGCTTGTGATAAGCCAATAGTTTCGAATAGAGCAGGCACACAGACTTAAAGAGTTGAGGTACCCCCACCCCCTCAAAGAAGGGGACGAAGTCATCAGGGGGAAAAGGTTTTTTTTGGTCTATCACTGAGGGCAGGATACCTTCAAAACCACAGGTGCCTTAGCACCTTGCCAAACTACAAGGGAGTCGGCTGAAAGCAAAACAGTCTATGTTCATCTGTACTGCAGCTTTTCAGAAGCTCGAATAGAATATCCAGGTTGGGAAAATCGAACCAACGTTAAAACGACACTAATGTCTACGGATTTCAGCCTATTCTGCCTCTCCCATAGCAGACCGGCGTTGGTGAAGTGCTCGACTGGACCCCCGTAAACAACCACCTTCATCAGAGGTGCGATTCGGTTGTTTGTTCTGAGTGACAGTGATGAAAGTTGCGAGATTATTTGGTAGCTTCATACTGATCACCAACTGTTCTTCGGCAGCGTTGAGTTTGGGAGGCGATAGACGCAGTCGAGCTGCCTGGCGTCTCCCTGCTGATGATAAACAACCGCAGTAGTCAGCAGTCGGTGGTGAGACTTATCTCGAGTGTAGAGTTTTCATATTCATGACATTTTTCAGACGAGGCGCTTGCTGGGTGCAAAATTTCAATAAGTGTACAGGAGAAACTCTTGGACATCCGAAGAGTTTGGCTCACAAATTAATACATCTTATCAAGGTAGTACATGCGAATCTTGAATCTTAGAAAACTTGAGTCATAATTGGGACAATCTAGGTACCTCTATTCACACTGCGGAAAAGTCGACAGGATTTCAAAGCGTTCCAATGCAAGACTTCGTATTCCTTCAAAGGGTGTGTATAATTCACTGAGAAGGTTTGTTAGATATCGAGTCATGCATGGCCTAATTGTGGGGGTTACAATCGGGTGGAATCTGAGGGAGGGGTGTGTGGCTGATGCATCTGAGATTATACTGGAATTTGAACAAAACAGGAACAAAGGTCTGGACCACCGAGCTGAATAGTTTGAACAGCAGTTTAGTTAACCATCTGTTCCTGAATCCGTATTTTATCCCACCTGCTCAGGTTGAGAGGTGGTCTGCAAATAGTTTATGAGGTACTGATATGTCTCTTCATCTTGAGGTGCAATCGAGCCACAGCGCGACAGTCAGCGGTACTCAGAGACGGTGGCGAAACTTTCTGACTTGACCTGACCAAGTTGTTTCAACTAATTGGGGAAAAAGAGGATGTTCCAACAACCTGGGACCAATCAATCATCCTACGTATATCCAAAAGGGGTGTTCGGCGCGAACCTTATCACCCTAAACGTATGTCTGAGGACATCGGAGGGAAGTACGACCCGGTGAGGGTGCACTGACCACATCTTCGCATTACGTCGAATGAGTGAGCAGCCTGACGAATACAGCGAACGAACTGTTACTGCTTTACTTGACCTCATATGAGCCTTTGATTGCCTGGACAGACTGGCTCTTGTACATACACCTAGCCAAATAATAATCCCGTCAAGGTTTGTGAATATTGCCCGTGTCATTTAGTCCCACAGTTACGATAGCGTTAGCGTCTACAATGAAGCATCCAAAGGTTTCGCAAATTTTGTACGGAACGCCCCTTCCTCTTATTTTTGTCACTGACACCATCACTGACTGGTTGCAGTTAGGTTGCAAGCAAATGACCAAGCTCGGCAAACATATCAAACGGCCAACTGATGTGTACCCTCTACGTATGCTTTCCGAGGACCGCAAACTAGAGCGCGTCAATCACATATGGGGAAAGATAGTTGGACTCAGATTGAGCAGATGACACTGTTATGTCATTCGTCAGTTCCAGGGCCTCACGCTCCGATTGCAGTGCTTCAGCATGATGAACTTGGAGTTGTTGACCTATGTTGACAGTCGCATAAGTCGTGATTTCAATGTGACCCGTGAAGTCAATGCGCGCAGTACCAAGACACGAGGAGTATTTACCAAAATGTATCACAATTACGTATGCCCGCTCACCATAAAAAGCTGTATTTCCCAACGCAAACTCTTGTTGTGAAAGAACTCATGGGGGAGAGACCAGGACGTGACAAGAGGAAATAAGAGCTCCTACTGTTGGAGTGTTGTGTGATATTCGCATCTTCTTGGTCGGAACCCGTGTGCTTCTTCTTGCGTGTGTTTGAATACCCAAGTGGATGTGGGTACCCGCAAGCTCCTGTCGCCTCATAGCCGGACTGCCCAACCAACGCTTGTCTGTTGTTGTGTGTTTTAGGCGAAACTACTGAAAACGGGTGCGTTTTAGCGTTCGCAGATGGTGTAAACTATCAGGCAGTGAGATGGGTTTTTTTTGACATATTTTGGGATGATTTCTTCCATTTTATTCCAAGGTCAAACACTGGTTGAAAAGTGGTACAAAGAAAGTGAACTATATGACTATTCAACTGAGCCAAATTCCGTGGAATATGTGGGTAAGCGACAAATGTTATTCATCTTTTGTATCGATCGTTGTATTTATCAGTCCCACATGTGAGTTCTAGCTCGGCATCGGAAATCATTGACTGTGCCCTGTAACATCTATTCTGGTTTCCAAATGTGGTAAATATAGCATAAACGCTGTCGGGACGGAAACAAGAGGGAATATTTTGTGTGGTCGGTTGAATCATTTGCCCAAGTCTCTATTTTAGTAAGTAGGCCGGATTAATGTGGCCGCCGTTTCAACCCCCATCAAACTGACGACGGTTCATTCTGCAACACACTTGAGGTGAACATTAGTTCTCATGGCGTAAACGACAATCAGAATGAATCTTGGAGCTATGAGGATCGATCAGGTCTTCCTTAATCGAATGAGAGCTTGGAGCTCGGTACTCATCAGTAGCTTTCAGCGGGTGAATGTGTATGTATACATTCACGCATAAGTAGCCTATCGAACACTCCTTTCTCAAGGGACCACCACTCGCTTCTTAGACTTTGATGGTACATGACGTACCATAGTAAAGTAAGTTTTAATCAAATTAAAAGGACACTACTCATAAGGTTGGTGAAAACTCCTCGAGAACCCCCCGACTGGTTTCTCTCATCTTCGGGTTCATCAGTTTGCCAGTTTCCAGTTTCTGTGAGCCCTGTGTCCTAATCGAACCTAAATTGGACGCAATTAACGCCCATTTGCGAACTATTTTGGCTTTAACGGGAGACCCAACTGAAGAACCTCTCGTTTAGGATATTCTTCAACTGAATCGGCTACAAAAAGACCGTCTCATATTCAACTTGGTACGATATTCGATACATCGCAGTATATTTATTATCTTTGAAAGAATGTAACTTATAAGGTTGCTTAAAAATCTGACGGCCCACGACCGGCTTCGTCGTTCTTGCGACTTATCAGGTGGGCACAGTCCCAGAGTGCCCAGCAACCCATACGATATAGATTCGCGAAGCGTACTCGATCACAAAGTAGTTTGGTTTTATCGTTTTTAGAAAAGTTTAGAGACAATCGGTTGATTTATTGCTGAGCAAGGTTTCGCTTTTGACACAAAGGATTCGTCAGGTTACGAGGTTGGTTGAGGTTTAAGGCGGAACAAGAACAAACCGGCTAAGTTAAGATAACTTTGTGTTAAGTGTTGGACAAGGGATTTTGTGTGCTAGGGTCAACAAGTGTTAAGTTGATGGGGAAACATAAATGGATTTAGGTCCAGCTTAAGGTCTAGAGCTTCTGGTTCACGCGCTGATCCCTCTTGAACGTCGTTTGCACTTTCCGCCAGTCTGTGTGGATGAGCTAGTGCTACGATAGTTGTGTAAGGAAGAGGAATTCTATGAACTTAGGTCAGGTTTGCATTTCCACCCCGCTTCTACGCGCATTGACAACCACACAGTCACGTGTCAACTAGGCTTATCCAAGACCGCTCTCCATACACTCGCCAGTTCCACACCTTCGATTCTATTCACACTGTGATGCTTGGTAATTTCCGTCGGCTCGGCTGTGGTGAGGATCGCAGTCCTCGTCTTAAAACTTCCACATCCTCCAGATCTATTCTGTCCTGTGTCTAATGCGTGTGCCGAAATCGCTGAGTCTTTGATCAGCTTTTGGTATTTTTCCGTATTGTTTGGTGGTTTGTTTATCTTCCTTTTATTCCCACCAATTCTGGTGTGCCATTTCCTGGCACTCTGTCCCATGTAAACCTTAGTGCTGTCCTTGCGGTCCCTAGCCGCTTCAACCGGTAGGGGATCTTTCTATTGCACCAAAACTGAGCGTAGCGTTTTTCCCTTCTGGAAAGCTACTCGAATGTTGGCTAAGTTCAGCCATCTTCGAATAACTTCCAATGTTCCTGGTTTATATGGAATGAATTCTGTACCAATCCAGTCCTTATGGGGTCTAGATCCTTATTAATTGCCTCCTAATTCAACGCACCGGGTATCCATTTTCTTGAATTCTGTTGGCAATCTCGATTTCAGCTGCTGTTCGGTCGATCTCTTTTGTGCACAGCATTCTGACTCGATTTAACATCGATGAGGCATTACTAGCGTACACGGACTTTGGGTGTGTTGATGACAGTTCCCGCGTCTGTTGGCTTCTGGTTATACAGTTCATGAGGGGTAATGTGCCCGAGGTGGACTCTATCTCCATGCTTAACTTAATGTGAGGATTTCAACTATTGAGATAGTCGTGGGAGCTGTTCACGTTATCACATTTAATTACAATGATTGTATCGTTTTAACTTCAAATACACAAACCAAATCAACGATCAGGATGCAGTAGTCCATTCGACTGTGCAGGCCAACCTAAGTTTTTTCTCTTTAACCGTCTGTGGTACGGACAGATCCATGTTCACAGTTGGCTCAAGTGGTTAGAGCGTGGATTTGTCGACCGAGAGGTCCGTGTCTCGAACCCGATCTCTGTCTCTCGACTTCCCCTATCTAGGCTTAGGCAACCTGGAAGTATCCCAGCCCTCGTGCTTCCTTCGACAGGCATGGCAGCTAGGCACCGAAAGTGTCACAGTTGAACGATTTTTTCCACAGTTTCTCTTCTGTCATCTTAATACAGGAGAATATCTCTTCCTCCTATTTTGTAGGACATTTTACTCAGATGATCTGGAAGGGGAGTAAAGAGATCGGTGTCGGGATTGCACCCTCAAGGGATCTGCCGAATCGGGCCTTTATCGTGTGCTTCTATAACCCTCCTGGAAATGCCAAAGGGGAATACCGTGCAAATGTGTTCCCCCCGATTGTTCACTTTTGACACTAAATTTTGTTGGAAATCACTATTAAATGGCTGTTTTTACGACTGCATTTTTTCAACACAGAGCTGCGACATACTGTATTCGGGAAATTTGGGAAATCTGTGGTTGTTTGGTCGCACCCTCGTCAAATAACTTGGACTTCAATATAAACATGGTTAGTCTGACTACGCCATCTGCATATGGTACTCTTCTCAGAATAAACCATCTGCTGGGTAGTCCAGATTGCCAAAAGACCATTTCTGGTTTTCGGTTTGTCAACGAGAAGCTGCTCCCTGAAGAGACTAAATATCCCATTGAGAAGATTATTGAACCATTAGCTGGTCACATCTGTGGAGGAGAGATGGCTTGGTGGTTAGAGTGGTTCGAACCCGACCTCTGCCTCTCGGCTTCTCCTGTCTGAACTCGGGGAATCTGGCAGCGCTCGTGCTTTCTTTGGGTGGCATGGGAGCTAGGCACCGAAAGGGTGTTGCAGCTGAAGGATTATTGTGTATTATGGTCACACCTGTCAGGCCTTCCAGCTAATTAGGTAAGAATTTTGTCCATGGCCCTTAATCGAACCGGAGCTTCCAGGCGTATCCCATGGTCCTGACATCCATCCACTGCAGCAAATCGAGATTCATGACCAGCCGTTCTAACACCCCTCTATAAAATTAAGTCCATCAGGCTGATTGACAATGTTTGTGGATGTCCAGGACCTAGCTACAAGAATGTGGCAGTTAGCTAAACGTCTAAATGAAAGATCTGCAAACGGTCCATCGGAGTGTTTTAAAACAGATCAGCAAGTCACGGCTTTGTGAACATTGGTAAACAGTGGATAGGTTGAATGTTAATCGAGATTTCCATTTTGACTCGAAAATCAGCCAGGATGGATGAGGAAGCCTTCAAATCCAAGCATTTCTGAAAGTATTAAATACTCGGGCAGTAAGCCCATTGCGAAGCTAATTTCACTCCATAGGAAATCGTGAATATCCCGCGGACTCAAAATCATTAATCAGTCCAAGTGGTATTCAGAAAATTCAAGTTTTACCTGTTAGATTTCGAGTGAGCCACGCTCTCCAGGTACTTGAGTTCAATACGAACCAGAATCGTCTTCCAAAGTCTCTTTAAAATACTCCCCCTCTTTGCACATTGCTGAAAGTTTTGCCTGTAACACGGCGCTATGAGGCTCACTCGAGCGCTGAATATCACGCACTGCTTAAATCTTGGAGAAATATCCCAGCCGTTCCCGGACATACCTTGACGCAACAAATCGTCAGACGTCAAGTGAATGTGAGCCTGCGAGCCGACCTTGAAGTGTGGTGGGTACAAGAGGCCGAGAAAATGGAAGAGGCCCTGAAAGCCAGGAATGCCTGGAGATTACCTTAGTTGATTCAGGTGACCGGTCCCCGGGAACCACTTGTGAGCGAAACCATCAAGGATCGGAAAGGAGTGACCATCATTAATAAAGTAGGCCCCGACCCATGCACCGGATGCTTCGAAAAACAGCTATCGTGGTCACCAGGTGCCACTCATCTGGAGCCCACAGTTGACGTGGATGGGGAACGGGGAGACCCCGACGGCCTCGGAGGTTAATGACTGCATATGTTCTCTCAAGTGCCACCGAGCTTCTAGTCCGGATGACTTCCCATTCGCTTTGTCCAAAGATGGCACCGAAGTCTTCAGTCAGGGTATCTAATCTGCTTTCTTGTATTTGGAAAAGACTCCCAGACAACTGGGGAGAGTCGGTGATAGTGCACATTTTCAACAAAAAGGCTCGTAATGAGTGTGGGGAATCAGCTTAACACCTGTTGTAACGATATTGCTTACTTCACTTGCACTTCGAGGCCTTATGGTGGTTCGTGAAACACTGACTCGAGAGCAGCAAGCGGGGTTCCGACTATGCAGGGGTTGCGCTGACCAAATCATCACACAGTCGGATAAGAGAACAACGCCACACGTACAAACGACCCACAATTTTGATATTCCTGAGTTTCTAAGGCACATTTGACTCGATTGAGCTGTCTGCTCTCCTTAATATACTCGCCTATCGAGGAATGTCCCGGAAGTTTGTGAACATATTTCGTCCTTTGATTTCTCAAACATTCCGGACGCATTGGAGTATGCGGAGAACTCTGCAAAAGCTTACTTAAACAAAGCGCCGTCCGTCAGGGGGTGTCTACTATCCCCATTCTTATTTAAATTTGTGATTGGTGAGAATGAGACGAATACTGGAAGGTCTTCAAACCCCGGTGTTCAAGCAGCCTCTGACGAAAACCTTGTCGACCTGGAATATGCAGACGATATTGTCCTCGTCTTCGAAGAGGGCAAGGCGCAGGTGTTTTTAGTTGAGCTGACCAAAGTCATCCTGTTTCTTGGTATGCGCTTTGCACTCACAAACTTTAAGGTCATGCTCCTGGACATGCAGTCACTGAAAACATCACTTACAATCCAGGGGGAGGCACTCGAAGTTGTGGGGCGTTTTACGTAGGTTGGAAGTTGTATTAGTTCCAACTGTAGCGTGACGGATGAGGTCGATGCACGAATCATCAAGGCTCGGGCCGCGTTTGCTAATTTGAGACACCTATGGCGTCAAAGCGTTGTATCCCTAAATCTCAAGGGACATGTGTATCAAGCTACAGTGCGGGCTGTTTTGTCACATGGCTGTGAGACTTGGTCTGTTCGGGCAGCGGAACTGAGACGTCTTCAGGTGTTCGATAATCACTGTTTCAGAACCACAGCACATGTGGATTGGTGTCGACGTATCCGTAACGAGGATGTTAGAAAGCGAGTTTTCGCTTGTACAACGGGTGGTACTTCCACTGAAGAATATGTCCAGCACCAGAAGCCACGTTGGTTAGGCCGTGTATTGTGCACACCGAACCATAGTTTCCCGAATAGAGTGATGTTTTCCGTACCCAATTCAGAGTGGCGGACAAACTTTTGACCTGGAAGAGGAGTAAGAGATTACCAAACGTCTGGGTGGTACTCGCATTGTAGGATGGGGACCGCGTGATCCCCATTGTGCCTGGCTGGAGACGTTGCACGAAATGTTCGCTAATCGATGCCAATGGCGTTCGTGTTTTCAGCACGTGATGCTTAGAACCGAGGATGGTAGTCATCTGAGATCTTGTGCTCAGCATCAGGGCAATGCGGAAGACAAGGTTATAACGAGTAGGGCAGACGAAAAAAGGTGGATCCGCTCCGTGCTATCGCAAATAGGGTTAGACTGAGCAAGAAGTGAGTTCTAAAGATAATCAGGGTGAAAATGTCATCCAAAACGGTAGTATAAACAAGAGATGAAGTGGACATTGCCGAGGGTGAGTCTTTTTTCTCACGACTGATTTTACGTAGTTCCAGTTGAGCTACTCAAAAAGCATCACTTGACTGATTTTACTGCTCAACATCGGAGCGTACATAGGAGAAAACCATGCCACAAAAAGCCGAAAAATGTCGCCGAAAGCCCACTGTGATGGACAGGTAGACACATGTGCTGAGTGCATCAATTTACCGTACTCATTTTGCACTAATTCAGCTATTTCCTGCATGGTGATGAGTCTGCCTCTTGGATGTGTTGAATTCTGCTGTTGTAGCGCGGCGATGGGCGAAAAGGCTGTCACAGATAACGATCCAATTGTTTCTTCAGACCCAGATGTTTCCCCCAGTTTTTTTTAGCTGAACAACTTGACGACACGATTACTAGCGCAGTTTGGTCGGGGCAGCTTGGACGAGGTGCGTTGGACGGTGGTTAACGTATCCAAACAATTTAAGTCGACGTTACTGGGTTACTTGTTCGAGTCAAGCAGCGACAAAGTATGGAGGCGTGCATACTCATTCGACATTCCTGGGAATCTGAGAATCTGAACTTCGGGGTTTGGAAAGCCTTCTAGCGCTCGTCTCCTTACCTCGTCGATCCCGAAAATGAATACGAATGGAGTGGACACTATTTTTCGTGCAGAAACTTTTGGAGAACAGACCGACCAAGAGTCAAAAGAATCCAGGGATATCAAAACTTTTGGTTGTTCGTATGTATGGGGATGTGGTCAGCTCAACCCATACCAGGCAGGAATCCCGTCTGGTGTTCTCGAATAAATGTTTAACAGGCCGCCATAGGTCGATGAAGGGCAGGTGACGTTGAGTCTCGTTACGACCGAAGTCGACCTGATCGTTCTGTAATCACAGCACTCACTACGGGTCCTCTTTTGGAAACGGAAACCTAGTTCCTTGGTTTACACATTTGGGCGAAAATCGACTTTAAAAAACATCCAGGTGAAACATGCTTCCATAGGTGCGAATAGCATAGTTGAATCAAGAAACATACAAAACCGATAATCTTTCTTTCTTCCAGACACCATGTCAAAACTGGTATGGAACAAGATGAAACCAGATGGTTGAAAAGGGTGGAACTATAATTAATAAGATAAATAATTCGAATGCAAACGGTTCGCCACTAACTGAGGCGATATCATCAATACGTGGAGTTAGAAGTGAGTCAACTTCGACACCTGAGAGAACCAACATATGGTCCTGACGTGAGGCGACATTAACATTTTAAGTGCGCTGCGTGAATAACTGATTTGTCACTAGAAGGGCAAAAATCAAGCCATTCAGTGTCCTTACATCAGAACCAGCTGTCTCAACTAGGATTGCCAGCCTAGTTTGCCTAGCTTGGAAAAATCTCACTCGAAACCAGTAAGTAACGAGCTCCTGTTGTCCCTAGGTATCATTCTTTCGCATCGTGACTATGATTGCAGGCGCGGAAAACCACTATCCGACCGAGGGTTTTCTGCAACGACCGGAGATAGCACGTGGGAGCTTTCAGTTTGCAGAATTAGGAATATTTTCAGGAATTACGCACTTCCGTTTTGACGGTGGTTTTCGCTGGTCCGAAAGTGTTTACCCGTCCTGGAGTATCCACAAGCAAGTATGGTCTCGAAAATGAGTCACTGGCTTACCGAACTTCTGTTTTATCAAATGAGTGACCGAGGAGCACGTCATTGGTCATCCGTTCATGCCTGAATGTAAAGAATCATAACGCAACTAGTTGCAATGTTTTTGTCACAGCCTGAACGACCTGCTCGAATTTCTTCATCAGCTGGCTATTTCAAAAGTTCACTTGGAACGCTCTCGGAAGTATTTTTTACGCCTCCGTCACCAGCTTTCAAATTTCCATTGAGTCCGTATCCTTCATATCACAGCTTAGTCACGAACCACCGCGATCGGGAACTGCGGCTACCACATGCAAGCTGGCTAAACCTCATACAGACAGTCGAAAGCAAGTAAGCTTGCTCCTGAGAAAACAACCTTTCGGTACCTAGCTGCCATATCACCCGAAGGAAGCTCGACGGGCTAGCATACTGCCAGGTTGCCCAAGCCCAAGAGAAGTCGAGATGCAGATGTCGGGTTCGAACCACGGACCTCCCGGTCGGTAAATTAGCGCCCCGACCACTGATCCATCTTGTCCAAGCAACTTCGTGACCGCCAGTTAGCTTTCCTAGTCGCTGTCCATCTAGCAAACGATTTTGTGCTCTTGAAATTAGACTACCTGAAAGACTGCAAAAGGCACAAGAAAATAGGGCAACTCCGACCACACGTTGGTGTCTTATGGCAAGCATAGGATTTAGTGGGCCCGGAGGCCTAGCCAAAACCGGTCCTCAGTTTGCAATTTGTAAGATGGACGATGGGAAACCGACCGACGTATGAAAAACTACCAGAGATGAGCGATGACCGTCGCCAGGCGAAGACGACAGAGTGGACCTCGGAACCCAATGTCAATTAGCAAAATGTGCACACGTTGACACCGACCACAAAAAGCCAACGGAATAAGCACTGACGACGTCGGGTGTCTGCGATACCCGACAAACACTACCACTTTCAGACCAATGGTTACAGTAAACGCGAAACTGGCCACGCTGGATACAAATTCGTCCACGAGGAAGGCCAAGTCAGCCTGATAAAAGAACAGTGACGCACCACGGCAGTGGAGGATCAGTGATGATGATGACCACGAGTCTAATGTTTTCGCTAGATCCGTCGCAGTCACGGTATGTCATGTTGAGTTGCCAATGAGGACCTAAAGGCCCGCACACCTAATAAAACTCTATCACAGCTATCGACTGTAAAAGCACCCTACCAATGGGTGCCCAGCTATCGTAAGTAGCTGCGGAAGCATTAATTTTGAAAACCAACGTCATAAGGTCGACCATAATGACGATGGAGCCCTTGTATCGCTGTTTGCATGCAGATATCACTTACATCGCAACCATTCTCAAGTTGAACCAGTGAACGACGGGAGAAATCAAGCAATTTATCAGCTATGAGCCGTGCACCATAGGCACATTGGTTCCAGCTGCTGCAATTTCGATCACCGAAAAACGGGAGTAAAAGGCCCTAGAGAACATGTCATGTTCAGTTAATTCCGGAATCAGATCAAAAATGATAGCTTTGATGTATGAGCTCCACTGGCTGCGCGATTGGGCCATTTCTGCCATTGTCATTAGCCATTAAGATGAGTCCTAGGGTCCCCATCCAGGGGGAGGGGCAGCAGCTGCCGACCCGACTAAGTTTACCGGTAAGTATTTTCGTACTTCGTTATCAGGCCTCCGGTCGCTTCCCCTTAGAGCAGGGCTGGGAGAAAAGAGCTTTGTAAGGCAGACGGTTATCTGGCATGTGGAGTACATGTCCTAACCAGCGCGAACTATAAAATGTGAGCGATTCATCTACCGAGAGTTCATTTTTCTTTGGACCGTCTGGCGTACCTTTAGACTAATAATCTGATGCCCCGACCGATGCTTCGGAGACACCGATGGTCAAACACCAACATCTGCCGTATGTCCTCTGTGCCCAGAGCCCACGTCTGATCCACTAAGCGGTACGGTTCGACCGTTGAGTTGTAAACTCTGTCCTTGAGGGACAAACTGAAGTCACGTCAGTGCCATAGATGTCAGACGTTGGCAAAAGCTGCCCCAGTTTTTCCGATTCGAGAAATAACCTCAACTCCGGCCACTCCAGCGGAGCGCACACAACTGCATCTACCGCATCGGTTGGCTTGTCTGCGAACATGAATAGATGGTTAGATTGCATCCAATACTTTTCAGATGTAAAGCGCATGCCAAACAGTGCGGCTGAGTTACCTAGGTCATCTAAAGTGGTTTGCATTTTTGAAGGACTTGAAAAATAGAAAGCAATATCTTCGAAATACTCAATGTCTGAGGGGATATCACGGGAGCATTTCGAGTTCCAAGGTTTCAGAAGCAGCCAAAAAAATTTCAGTGACAAAGTTGAAGAGGAAAGGTATGAGGGCAGCCTTGTCTAACTTAGCTAAACGATGTGAACTCAGGGGGAAAGTTTCCCGATTACTCGTATGCGCCCACAGGAGTTCGCATACGTGCCCTTCTGAGGGATAAATTCGGGAAACCTTCGATCGCCTGACACTGCCAGTTTCTGACGATCGATAGGATAAAAAGCAGCTCTCAAGTCAAGAACGACCAACGTTGGACGTCCGAAGGAGTGGCACTGTTCAGGAACTTGCTTCAAGGCAAAGATATGGTCGATGCAACCTTAACCAGGGCGAAACTCTGCTCGATTCTCAAGAAAGTCCCTCCTGCGCACATTAATGTTAGAGCCTCTTAGATGCGACGGATACTAGGCTGATACGACGATGGTTTTCAAATGACGTTCTTGCGAAAAATTTGGGGAGAATCAAGGTACGTTCACAGTCAGGCGAAACCAATCCAAAAGCTGTTTAGGGCCCCATGAGGTGCATGCAGCTACCTTACGAATGCTCTCACACAGTTTCAAGGACAGACTAGTAGAGCATTGCAACCGAGCAAGACGAATAAGTAACGTCCCCGAACGAGAACACGGAAATACAAAGCACAAATAATATGTATAGGGAAGATAAACAAGAGTAGGATTTGTAACAAGTTGGGTATTAGCGATCTTCCATGTAACTGGAGATTTCCATGACATCTGGAAGTTCGCTGATATTGACTTCGAAGCGATTCTGTACGTCGTTCAGAACTTTAGCATCAACTTCGTCGGAAATAAATGTGATTGCCAGGCCCTTCGTTCCAAATCGACCAGCGCGAGCGACCTAGAATGAAAGTAACGTTTATCGGAAAATTACTGCGAGATTTGCTACATGGTACAAGCCTCATTAACAGCTGGGGAAAATTGTAATCAACTGACATTACCTCAAGTTCGTGAAACAAAGCTGGACTTGATGCACGTTCTTCTTACTCGAAATTGCTGTGGTTAAAAGATAATTGTTCCGGTTCAAACATCTTTGGGTCCCCAGTGCCGTGAAACCCGAAGGAAGCACGAGGGTTAGGATAATGCCTGGACAAAGTCGACGTGCAGAGGTCGGACCAACTGACCGGGTCGGTGGTGCGATCGTCAGCTTCTAGAATGTTCCTGTGTCGGCTTGGATAATCTGGCAACACCTTAAACGTCGCGCTTAATTCAGGTTGCACGGCAGCTAGGTCCCGAAAGGGTGTCACAATTGCGAATGCTTGGTCTAAATGCTTTGTGGTTTTCTCCACAGATGCCTGGTCATGTCCCAGTAGCCTTTTCATCCAGTGAGAAACGCTTGTACTAATTGTGGCATTGCCCGGGAAAATCGCGATTTGAATGAAATCAGACGGAAGTCGCTTCGCTGTGAGCTCTGTCAAGACCTCCGATCTTATTAACCACATCATCGCAGAGGAAATTCTGGTTTTTGAACACCACAAAACTTCCAGGAAAGCGTCACCCGATCTTACGGTGAGAAGTGACCCCTACAGTTATCGGTCAGGAGACCATCACCCAAACAACCGGAGGCTGTTTGGAAATTCAAGCCCCGAAAAACGCTCATCACTAACAGCAACAACAGATGAGAGCAATGGCGCTTCACTACCACACACTAATATAAGTCTATCCGAATGAAGGATGAATGGATAGGGTGACCTAGGTGAACCAACTGTGAATACCGGTGTCTACGCCTTCGAGACTCAGTCAATTTCGGTGGAAACAGACAGAATGAACGCGATAGATATCATTCGGGTGCTATTTAGTTCAGTGTTCCTAGCCTAACACAGGGAGGATCACTCGCGCCCAATCACAACGTAGGGTAAACAGTACCCAAACTTCTCGTAATATCGGTAGTTTCCTTATGGCATGTTGAATTATGTCCAACTCCAGGTTTCCTCCACGGAAAACGTTCTCGACAGGCGGTGAATCGGCCCAGCCACCATAGCTTTTGGATGCATCGTTACATTCAAGTAAATCGTACTTCACCGAAGACCCATTTCCTGGCCACCTCATTCCGAATCCGCTGGTTCTAGCCGACTTCTGCTAGTTATGGGAAATCGGTGGTCAAAGACTCGAAGATGTCTTATACCCCCCGTTCGAACTCGCCAAGTGTCACAAGAGTAACACAGTGAATGCAACTCCCGAGATACGTACAGTACTTCACCTTGAATTTTTAGACCCATGTTAAGAAACTACTTCCTGCTCCCACTCAAAAATAAGAATGTTGCCTGCACTTTCCAGATCGAGGTTTTCTATCGGAAATACGAAAACTTGGATCTAGAACTTCGTGCTCGCCTCATTAACGGGTATAAAACGAAAATTGAGTTGACACTTTGTTGCACACTACTGTTTGTCGCAAAGCTTTTGAAGTGCTCCTTACACACTTCCAGGCGCACACAAGCATATGAAAATAGTGTGGGATTTACGAACTTTTGGGGCAAATTGTTGCACAAGCGTATTGAGACGTAACCGGCTGACAGAGTCGAAACGCATTCGTAGAACAAAGGGGCACCAGGACCATAGGGCGCTCATACATAGCGGTGAATTCCTTTCTACTCGCAATGTGCTAGTCCCGGCCAGAACCGTGCCTGAAATTCGAGGACCGTCTTCCCACGCCTTCGTAAGACGATGTGGAGTAAACGACGCTGAGTCTGGTTACAACGGGGACCAAGCCAGTCCCTCCGTGAAAGCGACAACCCTTTTGACTGTCGACTCACTTCGGTTAGTTAAGACAGTTTCCCCTATGCAGATAGAGGTGAATACAAGCGCCGAAAGATGAGTTCGCTTTCATCTTTAAACAGAGCAGGAGTTCGTCGGGACCAGCCGCCCTGTGACGTTTGAGGAAGAAAAGACAAAGGCATTCGCTTATTTCCGAAGCTGTTGAATGCTCCTAGTTCATTGTCCGGGTGTGCGTAACGCGTCGAGGACCGGAGGCTCAGTTGAAATGCCCTCCAAATTTGTCCGAACTAACTACTCGCGTTCGTTTTAAATAAGCCAGTATTAGTTTCGCCCACCGGAGACCCCTTTCGACCTGGTGAGCGTATCAGGTGGAACAGTTCACTCATTTTTCCAAGGTTTATCACCACAGGAATGTTCTTTTCTATATCGAACCCCCTTAGTTCTTTGAGTGATATTGTATTCTTGACCCAGAGGAATGTCCCAGCAAATTCTGTTAGCACCTAGTTGGTTGTTGTCCCACAAGCGGATCACCAAGCACCCCAGAGGGTTTCGAAAAACACTCCAGTAAGAGGTAGCTATCGCGAACCAATGGTCCAGTATGCTTACGCTGCGACCCTGCCGTACCACTGATTAAACGAGCCACCACGGGGTGTGCTCGTCGAACCAATAAGCACCCCGTCCTGATTACAAGGAATTCACTAGAAAAGTAAATCAACCGGCAAACGCAGGGCGAAATGTTTCCCTCAAGTGTCCTGGAACAACAACTACAGATTCTGAGGCGGTAGTGGACACATGGACAGGTACGTGATAAGGAGACACGCCTGGTCCGTCATCCTAAACTTGGTGGAATCCTAGTTTGCTGACTCCAAGCTATGGTTCAGGTCGCCTCACGACAGATTGATTGTGACTCAGATTCCCATGAAGATAGTCCTCCGTTCAGCCCCCGAAAACCCACCGTCCACAGACCATGAAATACTCCTGTCTCTTACGGGGTAAAATCTACGATTACTCGACCAAATTGAGCTACAAGCTGCGCGCCTCGCCACCCGCGCCCTCTGTTCAATTACGGGATTGCGACAGTGCCCCTCTGAACTTATTTCATCAGTTCCAACCGCCTCCGACCGTCTCTCAGTAAGCCTCCTCAATGTCTGTGTATTTGTCTTCTCTTAGGAAATTCCACAAATCTTTCAAGGAATTAACCTCCACATGGCGGCAATGTTGGCCTCTTTCGACAATGACAAAAAGTACACACTACTGTCACCAGGCCTCGCGGACAGTCCACCAGTACATCAAACTTCGGCAACGCATGTGGCAAATCAAGAGAAACATAACATTACGTTGTTTATCCTTATAATAATGAAACGAACCCACCGACGCCATAGTTGGCAGAGGTACACTAGAACAACTTGAGCTGACAGCAGTTGGTTGCTACATCCTTGAACCCGACAGTGGCAGACCCTTCAAGATATACGTTGCCACCATTGTGAACTCACCTACTGCAGACGTGGAGCTATCCAAAACATTTCAGCACCTCCATAATTAAGAGAAATGGGCTAACTTATTCCGAATGCATGAAACCTTTGGAGTTTAGTTTCAATCCACGCAGGTTATTCCACACATCCCGTGTAGCAATTCATCGCAAAAAGAGACCCAAAAAACCTGTATCCATTCTCCAACAGACGCACGTTAGACCCGAATATAATTTCACGCAGCATTCACCGGTGACGTCCACAATGTGGTGAGCAATTTTTCAAGACTGCGAAGCCATGTAACTGAGATACTTGTGGTCACACGGCACAAAAGAGGTGGACATTCAGTCGAACACTTTCTCCGAAAGTCACGAAAAACCACCCACACTACATCAACACAGAAAGAAAGAATAAAGCATTCAAATGTAGCACCCTTCCGGTACCTACTGCCATGCCCCCCGAAGGAAGCACGAGGGCTGGGATACTGGCAGGTTGCCCGAACCTAGACAAGAAAGTCGAGAAACAGAGGTCCAGTTCGAACCACGGACCTTTCGGTCAGTAAATTCGCCCATCAACACAAACGTACTTACACACAAAAAATCGTTCAGCTTTCGGTGCCTAGCTGCACCAACGCTGGGATACTACCAGGTTGCCCAAGCCCAGTCAGGAAGAGTCAAAAGCAGAGACCGAGTTGGAACCACGGACCCTCCGGTCAGCGAATTCGCGCTCTAAACATCTCGCCTCCAAACTACAAGAAATTCGTAAAGCACATGGCAAATCAGGCAGAGATATGCCATTTTTCTAGAGGCAAACCATTTGGACCAGCAGACGCAGTGTTCTTGACCGTTCCTTCTTGTGAGCGCTTGAGTCCACTGGTGATAAGTGCACGAAGCGCTTGCACTACAACAGTGACAAAACTGACGTCCAATCTACGCGCACTGTTGATGTCACCTAGTATGGTGACATGGTACGGAAGTCAGTTGCCAGTGAGAATGGGGCGCTGCAATGAACCCATTATACCAAAAGAACTAACAAACGAATAGGATATCGTGTGCGATTATATCTTTCTACTTGTCAACTCACTCGGTGGAGATAGGTGTCAGAATCTTCAGGCATGTCGTAGTTGAAAACGATGTTGACCCGTTCGATATCCATGCCCCGACCGAAAAGATTAGTCGCGACAAGCAGGCGTTTCTGAAAGTTTTTGAATGCCTGGTATCGCTCAAGCCGTTCCTCCTGGGTCATTTGGCGGTGCATCGCGATTGCAGGAAAGTTTTGGTCGACCAGCAGTTGCGCCAGGGCGATGCAGCGTTGGACGGACTTCACGAAGATAATGACCTGAAAGAGACGAATCACGAGTTAATAACTCTCAAACTCAGTGCAAGGATGGTTGAACACATGTGTTGGCCTGAGCCCACATCAGTATTAGCATGGCAAACATCACGAGAAGTCACCTGATTGAACTGAAGCTCGTCTAACAACTCGAACAATTTCCGGTTTTTCTCGTTTTCTTTCACCTTAACGTAGTGCTGGCGTAGACCATGGAGAGTGAGCTTGGAGTCATTTTCGATGAAGATTTCCAGAGGCTGCAAAAAAAGGTGAAAAACGAAATGCGCACCTCGTCCACAAGGAGACAACATTAAATCGATAGTAAAATCACTGCGAAAACGGCACCACGGACTCCGCCACCTGGTCCAAACGAACCCGTCCTCTACGATACGACCACGCGGTGATTACCAGATCGCGCGAGCCATGATAGACACGAATCCCAGGGTAGTTCGTAAGTTTCATCAAACGACCGAACATGCTGGAACGCCCGCAAGCGATCTCCGAATAGTAACGACCGGTCGTTAGCAAGTACCCACTTAGGTCTCTAAGCCGACAGCAGGCGCGAAGTGTGCTGTTGGGCATTTGATAGATCCAGGTGGCATCAGTTAGTAACTGTTAACCGACTCCCCACTGGTGGAAACGTACATCTTGCATGAAATTGCGACAGACGGGCCGAATTTCCTTGCTCATTGTCGCACTGAACATCATGACTTGCTTTTGATGTGGGGTCATTCGGAAGATCTCTTGAATGTCGCGCCGCATGTCTGGAACGAGTGTTAGTCGAGACAGTATTATACTAACCGAGCATATCCAGCATTTTGTCACATTCGTCGATAATGAAGTGCTTTACGTGCTGAAGCTTCAGGGCCTGGTTGCGTATCAGATCCAGTATCCGACCGGGAGTTCCGACCACGATGTGCACGGGCGACTTCGATAGCGTCTCGATGTCCTTACGGATTGGGAGGCCTCCAAAAAATACACCAACCTAAATTATTATTTGTCAGATACGGCCGATTTAACTCACCTTTATCTTCGGCATATATTTGGAGAAACGTTCATATTCCTTGCTAATTTGAAACGCCAGCTCTCTCGTGTGACACAGTACTAGCACACTGGTGTTCGCCTCTTCTTCCGGATCTAACTGCTGCAGGGTAGCAATTACGAACACAGCAGTCTTTCCCATCCCAGATTTTGCCTGGCACAAGACATCCATACTAAGAATGGCTTGCGGTATACACTCATGTTGAACCTCTGAGGGATGCTCGAACCCGCAGTCAACGATTGCTCGCAGAAGTTCGGGTTTCAGGATGAAGTCACGGAACCCGGAACTGTGTATTGTAACATAAGCACCCTTAACGCCCTTTTTCGCTGGTGCTTCACCGTTTGGGCGAGTTTCTTGTACTGTCTCTTGTTCTTCGTCTTCATAGTCCAGGAGTTCCGATTCATCAGCCATCTGAAGCGGTGAGCGACAAAACGGGTTCGCGGGTACTATGAGCGGTTACCCATTCAAACAAACTGTCCGACAGAATCGACGCCCAGAGATTCAGATCTTCTTATGAGCATTTTCTAAGTCGTTCATCACAAGAACTTCTACTTCAACGTCCAAATCGAAATCACAGCTTTTTAACCCATTGCAAAAACGGACTACGTTTGGCGGGTCGTTCCAATTTATAAAGAGGCATTAGATTCTCTGGCCGCAGGCTATTGACACACCCAAATTGAGTTCACCAAAACTATAGGGTTTTCGAAGTTTTTATTTTGATGGGAAGTTAGTCTAATCAATTTTCACCTTCCCGTGACATGTTGCACATAGCAGTTTGTTTAAGTGAGCGAAATGTCAAGGTCCTTGACCATCGCCGATTTGCACTTTTTGCCGGTTTACGCGACATAAAACACGAAATCACACTTTAGTATATTTTGGCGTTCTTCGGTGTTCCTGAAGAATAAAATAACATCTTAAAAGTATTAAATGCAAATGCCACCCTATAGGATCAGTCGCAAGCGTTTGTTTGCTTTAGACACCTCAGATTTATGAAATGGGATATTTTTGTTCGGCGAACCTGCTCACAACACATTTTCTTCACGGATCTCATGTTCCATTAAGTGCAATAAAGTTAGATAACAGCACAAACTTGCAGTGGCAGTGCGAGGGACATCTGTGGATTATCCCCTTTCCCAGATATGCGTAACTAGCTTTTAGGTAATACAGTGTTACGAGATAGCTGTGGGCGTCTTTCCTATCACAATTATGACGTTCTATAGTTGGTGACCACCATAAAGCGGTCATCACGTTGACGGTAGCCGTTGTCACTCAACTCGACTACCTATTGTAGCTGCTGGATCCGTGTAAGTGTGCGACGCTAATTACGGTTCCCCACATATGCGCGGCAGCCCAATCCAATGAGCAACGACGGCCACTTGTACTCGTATCTCTACTAGTTTTCACTCATCTCGAATACTTTTTGTAACTGCTAGGCCCGCGTTTATGTGCAACGTTGATAAGGAGACTGCACCTACGCACAGTAACATAATCTGATGGTCAATGACGGTCTTTTATACCCTTTACTATACGCGATCCCGCTTGTCTTCGCTATCTACAGTAAACATCAGTGCAATATATATGCCGACCGGTAAAAATAAGGCCTCAGCTATGCGTGATAGCCACATCTGACAGCCTGTTATACTCACAACTGTACTCGAAGTCATCTAACTTGGCTATTATGCGTACCTGTTGAGTCCGTGTCCTTGCGCATACATACCTAATCTAATGGCGAACGATGAACCTAATACTCAAAACTGTACCCGATACCGCCTACCTTGACTACTACTTATTGAAACTGCTAGGTCAGTATATGCGACGCTGTTTAGTAGGCCTCGGCTATGCGAAGTGTCCTGATTTAACTGCCAACGAAGGCCCGTCATACCCATAAGTTTGCGCGCTCTCGATTATGTCTGTTAATTATATCATCATGGAGAGCATGAAATCGGTGTTAAGCACCGAGCTTCACTGTCGTACCTGCCTGCTACCTACAGTAAACACCAAGCCAGTATCTATGCGGGCCGACAGAAACCAGGTTCCAACTATGCGTGACATCTTAACGACCAACGGCTGACCGTCATACTCGTACTTCAGTTGATATCGCCTACCTTGGCTGCTTATCGTAATTGCAAGGCCTGTGTCTATGTGTGACGCTGAGTATAAAGCTGACGGTCTTTCATACCCTTAACTATACGCGAAGCCGCTTATCTTCGCTACCTACAGTGAACATCAATCCAATATATATGTTGACCGGTAAATACGAGGACTCACTTATGGGTGATAGCCTAATCTGACAGCGTGTTATACTCACAACTGTACACAAAGTCACCCAACTTAGCTAGTTATCGTCATACTCATACCTACTCGATGCCGTTTGTGTTTGCTACCTCAAGTAAACATCACAACTGTAGTCGGCGTAACATACGGTGGCTACCTATAGTAACTGCCAGGCCCGTACACATGATCGTAGCTAACCATGGTGCCCCGGCAACGCATAATAGATTAACCTAACAGTCAACGGTTGTCATCACCTGTCAAACTGCAATCACCGCACAGTTTGATAGCGCCCTCCCAACCCCTACTCTTGATTGTACCCTCTCGACCACTCCCTCCATTACCCGAAACAATGAGCTGTCGCTCACTTCGACTACTTAGCGTAACTGCTATCCGCGACGCAGATTATGAGGCCTCACCTATGCACGCCAACGTAATACAATGGCCAACGATGGCGCTCCATACCCATAACTTAATGCGTTGATAATGCGCCCGCCATGAAGTTACGAAAACACCATTGGCAAATTACATTTTATTCGTTGGCATCACTGGTACAAGCTTAATTGGTAGTCGCTCCATTTTTCATTTTCTCAAGATCCACTTCACGGGACAAGGATTCTGAAAAGAAAATTGTGCAAGCAATTAATCTTCGGGAACAGCATTTAAGCATCCGGATGTAATGGAATTTTATTTGTTTGCTCACCTAGTGGTTCATAATTCCCATTACCGGGATGAGGGATAAATGTATAGTAGTTGCGGATTGCCATGGGTTCATTGATTCGGCATTTGAGGCCTTCGAGTTACAATCACACGATTTCCTCGTCATCACGGGATTCGAAAGCAAGGTCTACAAAGCGTATGCTAAGAAATTAGGCCTCAGATTACCGGTCTCCATCAACTCCGAATTTGGACAAAACAGTTTTATTGCGACTGTTTTACGAGACAGACTCGGCTTGTTCTCCATGTACCGATCAAGATCAACATCAAGGAGAGCTCTTTTAGCTGACCAGTAGGTAGACTGACCGGCAACTAATGGGAATAGTTTAATTGTGTGATGAGTGACCTTCTGGACGGCTTGCTCCAGGCTATCTGAGTGATTCACGCGCCTCTTCAAACGCCCGTTGGCGTTCTCCAGCTTGTATCTTAACAGCGAACGTCATGGGCTCTAAATTTATTTACCCAAGACGGTTAGCACCGTGTGTAGCAGCAACGTTTACAACGTCCGGGAAACGTCTAAAGAGTACTATCTGTTGTGTTCGAGAAAAGCACAGGTGGCTATATCTGTCACTCTCCGATTCCACCAGCAGCACGCGACCACACTCTCGGAACTTGGCTGTGGTGGATGATGTCATCTAAGAAACCGACTAAAAGGTAGCCAGCGAACTACTTAACAATGGGAGTCGACATTTAACCTGATAGTTACGCACATCCTTGATAGTGAGTACCTTTCTAAAGTGGTCGGCGACGTACTGCCGAATCTCCGATGACGGAGCACCATATTTCAAAAGGGTACAACACTCCTTTACTTCCTCATTTGTCAGTCGCCGGTTGATGGGGAGCTTGTCAAAAATAAACTTGCCGAATGAATGATTGTGCTCCAGGTAGTGGGAAGTAACCCTCAAGCAGTCGTGGTACGGGCGAACATGAAATCTTGCCGGACAATCGGTACGACGTGTGCTACCGGGTATACACAATCAACCATGAACCTACTAGGTGCGACGAAATCCACGGCTTCGGCATCTTCTGCAGGGATGTCTGCTGCAACGTTAGAAGGCTTTTTCATACAAAAGTGGCGAATTGCTGCTCTTTTTGGAGTTTAGGTGTGCGAAAACAACAAAATGTTTCAGCTGGTACTCTTTCAAAGCCACTTGAAATGCATTGAATGTGAAAAAACTTTGGCGAGCTAAATCGACGAGTTAAATTCTCCACAAAGTCATCCTCCACATCTATGTGCTCAGCCACAGCAGCCATTAAATTATGAATGTCGCGACCTTGAATATCGTGGGGATTGAGTAAGTTTAAACAACGTTCAACAAAACTGCGGCCGTTTGGGAAGATCTCATACGCCCGGAAGATTACCATCGAATGTTAAAACTTTATGTTAAAGTTTTACTCCTACGAACCACGGTTTCCGAGAAATTTTGAGTGTGCATCTAGCCGTCGGCAGATTTTCTGCCGCGCCTTCGACGCACAATGCATTCTGCAAAACGCTTGTGAGTGAAATAAAACTTGAACCTCAAAATGTCGCACTTCTTTGCATATGTGCTCATTCCAAAATCACCCGCATCTGCCGTCACTTTTTTGCGATCTGTTTTAATCGATCTCTTTTGAAAATTATCGGCGCATTTTTGGTTTTGAAACTTTGTGTGCTATGGCTTTGGAAGTGGCTTCACAATCGTTTTTTGAAAGATTTGTGAGTGTATCGTTTCCATCATGAACACATGAAGGATAACCATGTGGTAGTTGTGCATTCATCCAGCAATCGGGGAACCAACGCTGTTTTGTGTTACGAATGGGCATACTACAAATGTAGCAGGCGCCATCCAAGACCAATGAAAAGCCACGGAATCCGAAGAAGCTAGTAATCCGAGCGTATTTTCTAATAAAAAGGCACGCGAAGCACCTGTTATCGAGTGCGGTTGTATCTACGGAACCAAAGGAACCAACTGGTTGTCACCTAATATTTTCTTGAAAACAACCACAAGCTGTCAGAGTTTCTGTACGACAGACTTCCAGTTAATCGATGTCTCGCCGAACACGAGTTTGGCACCTGCAAGGCATTTCTGAAATGTTGAACACCCTCATGTGAGGTGCGGCAGTTTGTGGCGGATGAATTCGCCAAGTTCCTTACCACTCGGAATATATAAAGCTACCGCCGGAAGTGTCGACCGGCTATGTTGAGCAGGTTCCGCGTAATTGGGTTTTAATGTGGCGGATGATATACCTTCGGCGCTGGCAAAACTTCGTGAGACCGGACGCGTCCTTGTGTGCCAGTCAGAGGAAGGTCACTATAGCCACATATGCTTTCCCGATGGCAGCAGATAGCGCTGTTCCGACGCTTTCCAGATGCAGTGGATGCAGACGGAACGCATGCAACAAACCTCCCTGGGTGTTTTTTACAGCATCTGAAACTTGGCGTGTAGATATAAAGTGTACACTTGCTTGATAATGGATGGCATGGGAACCGGGCGTATGCAGTCGTAGAGAGCGAGCAGTTTGCTCCAATGAGTAAACTGTTCAGCTTATTCAAAGAAATGATGGGCGAAACTCATCCGGTAAAGACCTTTGTGATGGTCAAGTTGGCCGCGCAAATGCGTGCAGCAAGAATCGTGTTCGGTTGCAACGTTATGCTTTACTACTTTCACGTCCGGAAGGCCGTCAGGAAGCACGTGTGTGTCATTCAATTTCCATGTATTTTTGGTCATAGACACATTCTGCGAATGGCCGGCACATATTTCACCGCATGACCCGCCTGGACAACACTGTACAGTAGGCTTTTCCATCGTATTACAAGCACACAGATTTCTGCATGACCTGCAGCTTCTGCGCTGCGCCGATCCTCAATTTGTTTCCTTTCTTACGGCCGCTGGTTGTACATCACCCAAAATTGTGCCACACACGCACAGTCCGGAATGGTTCATTGCGGTTATTTGACCAACAACCGATTGGAGAATGCGAACGGCCGCCTTAGAGACCGGTTGCACCACTCTAACACGTTGGAGCATGCAATTCAAAAGGTGTCCTGGCACGCCGAGTAGCTCACGCAGGAGTTCGAGATGTACACATCGTACTCAACGTGGTCTGTCACATGACGACATATGCATGCTCTCCCGTTTTGAGGCACTTGGGTTCACGACCGCCGCGGCTGCCGTATAAAAGTGTTGGAACAAACAAGGTGAGGTTGAGCTACGTAAACTAACTTATAGTTTGTGGTGCAAGCACCCAGGTCCTCCCAGGCTGTCGACACCTGTGCTGGAGAATACACATGCCCCTTCTACCGGGCGATTTGGCTCCCATGCACGCACATGTTCTCTGTATATCGGGATCAGTCCACTCTGAGCAGAAAGAACTATTCTTCATTGACTTTTCTTTGCTTGCTTCCCAATCCACCAACGATGACTCGGATTAGATACTTCAAGAAAAAGATGTACCCCTTACACTTGCTCCCAAACCACCGCTGATAGCTTTCGACGGCCTTCGTAAACAACTAAACCGAGTAACAGATGAGCTTTAGAGGCTGGAACCCAGAAGGGCCACAGCCATCTTTAAGCAATTGATTGTTCGGGGAAAAATTCTGCCGCGTCAAGGCTGTAAGTCTGCAAATGACCACCTGGTGGTCAAGAATGCTGCACCTTAACTCAGATGGCGGTCTAGGAACGCCTACTTGGGTTTTGTGTGCTCTGTCACCGGCCAACCACTACCAGTGACCGCTGGTGTACAACGAATCGCGTATCATATCACCCCGAACGTTGTGCTGGTAAACCTTGCTCCTTGTGTGGTGATGCTCTTAAGGCTTGTCCCAAAGGCAAGTCCACATGAAAATAAATTACTTTTGGTTTTTTGCTCCGGGTCCATCCAGAAAACTCGAAAGTGTGCTTGCTACCCGGTCCGCTAAGAGGGCGTTCCGTGATGATGACTTGGACCGAAGCACAGAGTCCCAGCACACTGTCCCGGAAGTCTGTGG
The DNA here is from genome assembly GCF_000715545.1 of Opisthorchis viverrini. Classification (NCBI taxonomy): domain Eukaryota; kingdom Metazoa; phylum Platyhelminthes; class Trematoda; order Opisthorchiida; family Opisthorchiidae; genus Opisthorchis; species Opisthorchis viverrini. The sequence goes on from NW_008751808.1 coordinate 1,076,019, forward strand.
ACGTCCGTTTTTTGGGTCCAGATAGGAACTACTCGACAGTTGTGAGTAAATGTCTGACAACCATGGCTAACGTTGTAGAGCGCCAGCTAGATGAAAGAGACGAAGATAATTTCGTGTGGCCCATCAGCTCCGGACAGTTGGCATGCTAATGAGACCCCATGCAGTTCACGTAAGTCTCGTATTTCTTGATAGGTGCGGTAAATAGGTATGTAATATAACCGCTGAAGATGGCACTGTGTGAACAGGCGTCTACGACAAAATAGTCGCTGGAGTGCAGTTCGGGGTACGTATCTCTACAAGTTCGTCAGCCGCCCGCCTTGTGGTGATATTTTGATAACCTAGATTACCTCCTCTCATTTCGGGGCTTCAACGGCCAAATAAGCACTCCTGACGTAGACGAAAGTGCCCCTCCCAGAAGGACAAATACACACTTCAAAAGACCAGTATATATCAACATTTCATGACGTCCATTTTGAGCCTTTGCCCCGGTGTAGATGGATGGGTGCGCATCGTGTACCCCCAGCCGCATGTTTGTCATGTGTGTCGGTTCGGTTCGTTCAGCTGTCCGCACGTGTCCCTAATCGATAAACCTCAAGGTCTTCCTAGCATAATTCGCAAGCTACAATTGGAAACTCTGCTTTTCGCAAGCAAACGCCCACGACTTTTGGCAAATAATTAACTTGGACCACGGAATTTTAGCTGGCAACAGGATTCATCAGCCATTGTTTGCACGAATGCACCTACGCATAATTTGCATCTCCGGAGGACATTTACATTCTAGAGTGTTCACGGAGTTTTAAGCGGCGGAAAACTACCTGAAAATTTCGTTTATTGTAAGTGTCAGCGTTTTCCACAATTCGCGATTTTTTATCGTCAGAAAACGTATTCACAGTCGGTGGTGTTTATTGACCTAGAGCATTCCCTCACTCAAACAAATCGCCATAGTAAATGATTTTTAATAGTACAGAAACATGTACATCATACATAGACATTCTACACTCTGAAATGGCAAGCCTGAAAATGCCATGGATTTCGAGAAATCAATCTCGTTGTACGAACAGTAAGCGGCTAATTTCTTGGCCGCGTCCTAGGGGTACAACCAAAACTTCTATGAAACCGTGGTTCGAAAAAGGGAAAACTTTATATGAAGTTTTAGCATTTATTGGTAAATATTTGGGCCCTCAAGATCTTTCAACCCGGGCGCAGTTTTCTTGAAAGATGGCTAAACCTGTGGGCGTGGGATTCATATTTTTGCTATTGTTGCTCAGCTATTTGGAGAGTGTTTGGGAGCTGCATGCACATTTGCACGGCTGCGAGTATGAGCAATAATATCTCACATTCTATTTGAAATTTTTGTGAAAGTGTTATCTATAGGGAAAACTGACCACACTGCCACCATCTAGCCGTGTCACTTGGAGTAGTTTGGAATTCGATAAGCACCCTATTCTCAAGAGGGCGCGCTTTCTTCACGGCACAAATATAGTTAACTGGTTTATCTTATAATTCTTCCCTAAGATTACCAGTCTTATTTGTTGCAACTTCATATATATTTAAAATTGCCTCCAATCTTGTATGACTGCCTTCCTGGTTGACAATTCAAAAGGACCGCCCTTTTTGAACTGGTGGAATTGAACTCTATTTCAGTTTTGCAAGACATCCATATTTTCCGTTTTCCTTACCGCGCAAATCGTTTTTACCGCTTTGGTTATACTATTTTTGTACCAAAACCTTGGGCAGGTATATATTGTTTTAATTCATGAGTTTGAGACGCGGTTTCGGTCACGCGTTGACTGTTGATCCATATCGGCTTTGCTTGCCTTTTGGAGTACCTCACCGTTTGTCGAAAACCGTTGAGGTTTGTAATTTTGTATTCCGTGTAACTACTTTCATTTTTTATAGTACAGCACATTTGCGTAGCCATTCGTTCGGAGTTTTGCCGGTTTGGTTGCTAACCTTGGTGCTCGTTGCTCAAGAATTCGAAACGGTCGTTACATTATTGATATGGCTACTATTTTTAAAGCCCAACCGCAGCGGTTCTCATTCTGACTTCCTGGTTTGATTGCAGTATAAACTAGCTTGACGTGTTAGTATTTTGGGGAGTTCATCTTCCGTGTATTCATACCCGGGATTTTTTATTTGCGAGCTAATCTAGGCGATCAAAACATGGTTAGTGTAACACCCGTATATAGGCCGAATTCCGATTGGGTTGATGATTAGAATATCTATTGGGGCCCATGGATTGCCCATATGAATAAAGCTGGGACATGCAATCCTTGTAGTCCGAGTACAGTGACTTCGTCATCAGCGCTTTTGTGAGGCATGGGAAAACTGCGACAGTGACACTTATTGGACCCGGGAAAGGAGTACTTAAATACTTGAGGACCCAGCAAAATAACATCGACGCCATGCAGTCTATAGACACCCGAGAAACCTATCAGTATACTCCGGTAATTTTCCAGAACACCGACAGAGGGCTCGTGGATTGTTTTTAACTGTGGGCCGGCAGGTGCAAAAATTCTCTCAACAGAAGCTACCAGTCAATCTTAAACGGAAGGGTATATTCACGCAGCTCCATAGGTACGCAGGTCTATTTGGACTGCTCAAATGTCTGCAGAACATCTGGAATTCCTCGCCGCTTAGTTCACTGTGACGAGAACCCCTGGTTGAGGCTGTCATTCATCATCATCGGAATATGCTAGTCCCTAAAATTTATCTCGCCAAACTTGTGTACAGATCATTGGTAGATTTTAGTCCGATTTTTGTGGTTTGTGATAAGAATACTGGTGTACAGGATCATCGTAGAATCGACAATGTAGAGTGACCGTGCAATCATTGAATACGCATGGGGAGGAAGGTTGATATCGGGAGGCAACAAACCTGCGGGTTTATACAGGCATTGCTCAAGCGTGTGTCTTATTCATTACTTAATTGAATAGGTCGTCACAAGAGGCTGTCCAGAGTGGTTGGAATGATTGCAGCTCCACTCGGTGAAAGTAGAGCCCTCTTAAGTAGGAGGGCGTTCCATTGACTAGCTTCTCCCGGCTCGTCATCTTCAGAATGAGTGGTAAATCGGCAGTGGTTTCTGTTTAACGACTGCTGTCAGAGTTCAGCAGCCAGATTCGAGTTGCAGATTGCGGGCCAAACTAGGCAACTCATGCAAATGACCCCTGAAAGAGCCTTCGTACCGCATCAACGTCGAAATTTGGCTTGAACTTACGGTTTCAGTGCGCCCGTCTCTCACAGGTTGTGTGTGGAAGCTTACTAGTTCAGGAATATCCGACTTGGGCACCGGGTCACTCGGTAGATCGCGAAATTATATGAAAATCAAGGATGCTAGTCCAGTTTCTACTGTCTTGTTGACAAAACACACTGGGGTTCCATGACGCAATGAGTTTGCCGAGTTTGGCAGTCCAGTCGTAACATGCGGTTTTTTACTGCTTTCTGAGCCCTGCTACTGGTAATTTTTAACCCGCTACCTTTGTGTTGTTCTTCGATTCCCAGGTTAACTGGGGGAACGTTTGGATATCGGAAACTTTGAAATCATTCGTCTTCTTCAATTTGGGTTCGTAGGATGTCCAGGTAACTATGTTATTTCTTCGTTCACTCTAATGCGCGAGCCGTTTTATGTACTTGGGCTTCCCGCTTTGACATTGTTTAGGAATGAGCAGCCGGATCTCTGTATATTTGAGTTTACTCTACATGCTTTGCCAGCTTCTTTGCTAGTTTTAGGTGCTAGGTGTACCGTACGCATAAAACAAGCACAGACGTCAATCACGTGCCTGAGTGTCTATCGCCGATGCAAATGATTTCAACAAATATTTTAGGACTGGACAATGTGTTTTAAGACTCCCACACATGCAGCAAATGTTACATGAATAGTTCTGCAGGACCCGTAAAATGTCCCGGTTATTTCGCTTGTCTCATTTCAAATGGGTCGGGCCACGAACCTATGGCAGCAACATTTTTGCCGGTTGACTGCTATTCCCAAGTTACGCGACCCGATTGGCAATAAATCAGTCGTCACGTCATTTACACTGACGAGTGGGTTGTATGTTACGTACCTGGGATACCTGTGATTGATTGGTCCAGTTAAAGCCTTGAAACTAACTTAGTGGGGATACATATGATTTCATGGTAAATATGTGGGGGTTTCGAGTGAGGTGTGCAACATTTTCACAGGAAAATTTGGGCAGGGCCCTAAACATCAGCACTCATCTTTTTCGTGCACTTTAACAATGGGCCGGTGAAAGGACTGGAAGAGGCACATTCAAACTCGGATGCCGACGGAAACCAGAGTAATGCTGCAGGCTTATAGCTAACGCAACTTAAAAAAGACTTATTGTTCCGTAGACGTCTAAGAAGCTCACTTGAGGTAGCCGTCATTTTTATATGCTCTCCAGTGTTAAAATAGCCCTAAACACGCTTGTTTTGAGTGGCCGTCAATTCGCGTGATTTATTTTTTTCTAGGCTTCTGTCTGCCTAATCAAGGGAGCGTGGAGACATTGCCTACAGCGGCCACTACCTGGCGACTTGGGCCAAGTTCGGCCGAAGGGACCTGTAGTTCACTGGTGCAAATGAGAAATCTTAGTAGCAGGTGACTTAAAGATGCGTGTTTGAGCCATCGTTAACCCCGGTCCTGTCGTCAAAAATTCAACTGACTCGCCCCTTGCGCGGACGATCTAATTCGGTAGTTCCAGTAAGTGTAGCTTTTGGCGGCGCAGGTGGATGCATAAGATCGTCTTGCGAGAGGAAATAATAAGTCAGCGCATGGAACAAATGTCGTAGTTATTTAATGACATCCAAATGAACGCTCCACAAAAGTGTCGGTCCCAATCACATGAGCATTTTCTCCGGGTAGGCGGCATCGGACAGTTTAGGACTTTTACAGTCTTCACGGAATTTCCTATAGGGTTCTCTGCCTTGTATGAGGGAGCGTGGAGAAATTGCCTGCAACGGCCACTACCTGGCGACTTGGGCCAAGTTCGGCCGAAGGGACCTGTAGTTCACTGGTGCAAATGAGAACTCTTAGTAGCAAGTGACTTAAAGATGCGTGTTTGAGCCATCGTTAACCCCGGTCCTGTCGTCAAAAATTCAACTGACTCGCCCCTTGCGCGGACGATCTAATTCGGTAGTTCCAGTAAGTGTAGTTTTTGGCGGCGCAGGTGGATGCATAAGATCGTCTTGCGAGAGGAAATAATAAGTCAGCGCATGGAACAAATGTCGTAGTTATTTAATGACATCCAAATGAACGCTCCACAAAAGTGTCGGTCCCAATCACATGAGCATTTTCTCCGGGTAGGCGGCATCGGACAGTTTAGGACTTTTACAGTCTTCACGGAATTTCCTATAGGGTTCTCTGCCTTGTATGCTAGTGCATGCTTCGATCCTTGGCATTACCCGCTTCGGATGCCCTGCCTGACCGTCATCCACTCCACCTGATCTGTACTTTATACACAAAAAAATTCTCATCTGGATGAAACCAATGCCTCCTATCTTATGTTGGTTTGTTTCATCTCAACGGATTCCCTTGGCCAACATAAAAAATCCCGCTGCTCACGCAATCGCACATCCCGACCCAATCGCCTCAGACATGACGTCAGCCGTGGGGCTGTCCGGAAAACAAAGTATGTCAGTGCAATAATGGCGCGGCGGTGCCACGCCAAGTTCAGCAGCATAAACGCAACTTTTCACTTCCTTTTGTCTGCCCTCCTACCCAATCGTTCTCCTTCTTGCAACCACGAACGTACACTACACATGTCCCCCCTATACAGTCCCCAGGAGGCATTTATTTTAATTTGCTGAACCTTCGATTCGAACCCAAACATCCTGGTGACTTTCATTTTGTGCTCCCCTTATAGTGTCAGTTTCTGTGCAGTTGGCGCTGTCTTGTGCGTTAGCACAAACTTCCTCTCATGAGGTAATTTTCCAACGGACTCCACTTCAATGGCGACACCAGTGAATCACTATAGTTCCACCGTACTCCGTGATTCTGAGATTCCTGGTACCATTCATCCATTTTGCTAATTCCACTACTTAATCATCTCACTTAAGCTTCTTTCGACCCTGTTCATAATCCCAACCGTCCAAGGCCGCGAAGCTCTAGCGGTGGTTTTAGCTTTTAATTCAAATTGGCCGGCCAAATCATGCCAATGCTACTGCTCTCCCAGATCTGTTTTTCTTATTCTCCGTTTCCGCAATTTGCAGTTTTATTGCCATGCGTCAGGCAAACAAACAAACTGTTTTTTTTTGCCCAGCACCTTCAAATCTTAACGATTTGATTTTGTTACAGCTTGACATGTTCTCTAAAAGCTGCTTTTTTACCAGTGCCACTTTGGCCAACAGGTTTTGCCATTAGCCTCATACAGATGATGAGCATTTGGCAAGAAGATTCCCAAGCCCACGGCGCAAACTTCTGTTAGGCAACAGCTCTTCTCATTTCGGGGTGGAATAATATTCCTCCGACGGTTGTTCACGCTGCATTTAGTAGCCAGCTCAGATGCTTTTGTAGTTGCGCCTCTGTGCTGCAAAGTTTACGGCACCGTGTTGAGAAACTGGAAAGCAGTGCTACAACGTTTTTGCTTGTGCATTTCAAGCAAACATGAGCCGCGGAACAAACCCGAACCGGGAACCCTGGGCGAAAGGCGCGATCTTGTGTATAAACCCGAGGGTCCGTGAAAGTCTATATCGTGTAATGCCAACCATTCATGATAATGTCCCTTTTTCGATCAATCCCTAGTACACATAAATTAGCATTATGATCATGCCTGGCGCCATGCCACCCTCCAACTGTTTCGACAACTTTTGTTCTCGTCTCAGTGATATCTGACGTGTTCTGCCAGTGAGAGGCACAAACCAAAAATGCAGATTTATACCAAAGGGCCACGCGTATGGATAAAAATTTGAACTGTCAATGCAACCACCGTAGTTGTCAAAATAAGGGCTGCTACAAACACCACTGAAGTAAACTGAGGCGTAACGCAGCACAGTGAAGTTCAAGCCAAGAGCGAAAAAACTCATGAAAAACTTTCAAAGGAAGCTCTCATCCAGTAAATCTCAATGAAGGACCGCCGAGAATGTACAACTCGAACAACTGAACAAAATAAAGACAGAAAAAACACTGACGATACCATATCTCAAAAACGTTTCCCAGCTTATTCAAAAAATGTCACGATAGCGCACTGTACGTGATCCACAGCTCTAGGAAAGCAGCAAACAACCACCATCAAAACAGATTGGGAGCCTTTATGCAATGTAAAAGCAAATTTTGTCTATAAAACCTAATCTAAATACCGTGATAAAACCTAAGTGAGATCAGCTGGATGAAAACAGCTAGTTGACATCGATGGCCACAAGATTGTTATTGTAATAATGAGATGCATTTAATCTGACTCAAAGTAGTCGGAGCCGAAGGAAGTCCAGAACCATCAAGCCCTGAGATGAACTAGGAATCGGAGGAGAAACGGAAGAACCAGAACGAAAGGACATCCAGATTAAAAAAATAAATTAACTGGACCGGAATTTGCCGCAATCAACAAGCATCACCGGATTCGGGAACCGAATGGGCCGAAATAGAGGTCTGCAAAGAAAGAACAAGTGCAAGTCGGTCAAAACGCTCATCGAAAAAATCCCGGGTTGAGAATAGAATTTTAACTATGAGACTGGGCTGAAAGTAGCGGTTACGCACAGAAAATCAGGAGAAGAACAGCGTTTTGGGTGCCGTCACCGTTGACCAAGATCTGCTTTTCTTCTAAAATACCGTTGAAGTTAGAGGTTGTGTATCCCGTAGAGTTCAACGGAGACTTACTTAAGTCATATGGTAAGACAACCATGATGTGGTTCATTCTACACGGCCTATACCCCACGGCGCTTAGCTTATATTTTTTCCCTCGCCCATGCGTTAAGCGAGCTGCCTGCGTCGCTCTACCAGCTGCCTATAATGGCTTTTCAAGCAAATTTCATGACCAACCACGCTCCCATTCATGAGACACCTCTGCAATTGTCTGCCAGCTGATCACCAGCTCGCGTGAACCAGCGTCAAAGGTAAGCGCACACCAAACACGGCTTTTGGCTCCGTCTACTCGCATTTATCTCCCTCCACACAGCTCAATGGACGACTGCATAATTAACTTTGATATATGGGAGGAACTATCGAGCTAATGCATGCCTCTCATTATTATATTGCTACAGCAGATCACTCCGATGACTTACCATCATCTTTATTATCTTCAACTGAAAAATTACTATCGTTCTTTGAGATTAGGAACTATTGCAGTGCTGCAGTAGTTGGTAAAATGTAACCACTC
>NW_008751808.1:1084962-1094181 GCF_000715545.1 Opisthorchis viverrini
TCATCGAGAAAATCCCGGGTTGAGAATAGAATTTTAACTATGAGACTGGGCTGAAAGTAGCGGTTACGCACAGAAAATCAGGAGAAGAACAGCGTTTTGGGTGCCGTCACCGTTGACCAAGATCTGCTTTTCTTCTAAAATACCGTTGAAGTTAGAGGTTGTGTATCCCGTAGAGTTCAACGGAGACTTACTTAAGTCATATGGTAAGACAACCATGATGTGGTTCATTCTACACGGCCTATACCCCACGGCGCTTAGCTTATATTTTTTCCCTCGCCCATGCGTTAAGCGAGCTGCCTGCGTCGCACTACCAGCTGCCTATAATGGCTTTTCAAGCAAATTTCATGACCAACCACGCTCCCATGCATGAGACACTTACCTCTGCAATTGCCTGCCAGCTGATCACCAGCTCGCGTGAACCAGCGTCAAAGGTAAGCGCACACCAAACACGGTTTTTGGCTCCGTCTACTCGCATTTATCTCCCTCCACACAGCTCAATGGACGACTGCATAATTAACTTTGATATATGGGAGGAACTATCGAGCTAATGCATGCCTCTCATTATTATATTGCTACAGCAGATCACTCCGATGACTTACCATCATCTTTATTATCTTCAACTGAAAAATTACTATCGTTCTTTGAGATTAGGAACTATTGCAGTGCTGCAGTAGTTGGTAAAATGTAACCACTCGCAGCAAACAGACATTTTTAGCCGCTATTTCCCCCGCTAACTTTGGCGTCTTTTGGTTTTTATTACGTGCCGTTTATTATTTTGATTCCGCAATCAATCTCTCATCCGAATAACAGCAGCAGAGCGAGGAGTGCTCTCAATGAACCCAAGAACACTCTTACTCCACACTGAACAACCCCCACTATATAATTCCTTTGCCGCTCCTGACCGCCCTTATGACCCAAACAAATTCAACAATATCCTAAATACACGAGGCTATCCACAAAATGCACGACTTTACGATGCACGCACTGCGACTGCCGTATCAAGACTGACGGCTTGCCTGTGGTTCACCATATGTCTGATAGTTTTTGACCGAGCGTGCTACTTAATTAGCTGAATTTGTGCCTGTCACGAAACGCCCAGACATGAAAAAGCGCATGTGCATAGAACGACGCATCCTCAAGTTCTTCATCGGTGCCACACGTAAATGTACAGAACGCACAAGTGGACGACCATATTTGGCCCCGTAGTCCTCCTATATATTTACGCAGAAGCTTTGTATGTTTTAAACTGAAAATACAGCCGTGTCCCGAGTTCTCTGCCTTCTTCTTCGCGTAGTCTGGAAGGCTCAGTGCAGGCGTTACCAACAGGCGGCTACCCACAATACAACGGCGCCAAAGCTCCGTACCGTACCATTTTCGGTTTTGCTCTCTCTACACATATACCCCATTTATTGGTTCTAGGTTGCATATATCTTTTCATGCGATGCCACAGCTTTGCCCAACCCACTTGATTGGAAAAGCGGCCGTCCATACTCCAGAAAACCAGTAATTTCATCCGACATTAAAGCACCTGTATTTCTGTGGTGAATACTCTGTTTCTCTTCACCTGATCTAAGAATGGTCATCAGCCTCTTGCAAGCTAGACTTCAGCTTACACCTCAGTGTCATCATACTTGCTTGAAGGCTGCTTCTTTCGGATCAAGTGTTAAGTCGAATTATAACATGCCCTGCTTCCGCCATCACGATGCCCCGCTTTCACTCATTTCAAGATTCCAGCCACACGACCACAATATCGGCTGTGCTTAGATATCCCTGGCATTCGCTGGGTTCAGATCGTGTCGTTTGGAGAACAAAGCTGCATGCATTCAACTGCCAAGGAAGCTTGCTAGTCGCATTTCTGATTACACAAAAGCAAGTAATGATGGTCGTTTTCCCTTCCAAGTCCACAAAGTCTAACACTTTTGGCTTGATTCAAATGTGTAGTGGACTTGGGACCTTATGAGCGTGTTCGATCAAATGAACGAGCAAACAAATACAAAATAACAAAATCACAACAAGAAAATAGAAAGCAATCGCTAAGGACTCACGAATGCGTAGATCTAACAGTCCACTACACCGGCCGTGAAGGAAATATTCACTTGTAGCAAGTTTCCACTGGTGACTCATGTGTGAGTGGTATATTCCACGATAGGGAAGTTATTCGCAGCTCAAAAATGTCACAGGGAGTTAATGCGACGTTCAACAGTTCACACAAACACAGAGATCTAGTCCCGCCGGTTCGGCGGTCAGCAAACAGTTCAACGGAGTGCAAATCTGCCGATTTCAAATGAACAGCAAACAAATACAAAATAACAAAATCACAACAAGAAAATAGAAAGCAATCGCTAAGGACTCACGAATGCGTAGATCTAACAGTCCACTACACCGGCCGTGAAGGAAATATTCACTTGTAGCAAGTTTCCACTGGTGACTCATGTGTGAGTGGTATATTCCACGATAGGGAAGTTATTCGCAGCTCAAAAATGTCACAGGGAGTTAATGCGACGTTCAACAGTTCACACAAACACAGAGATCTAGTCCCGCCGGTTCGGCGGTCAGCAAACAGTTCAACGGAGTGCAAATCTACCGATTTAGCAAAAAGTCAGCAAGTCGCGCCGAAAACTTGTGTATTGGTACCTTTTTTCTCTTGATGGGATCATTGGTACAATAGAACAAACGTCACGATAAAGTATGTACAAAAATCACACCGTGTAGTTCAAGTTCAGGAAAAATGGTAAATAAATGTGACAACGGATTACAGACATTACAAATGCAACTTTCAATAAATGCAAACCGTAGAGGCAAACCCCTTATAGAACTCTGTAAGCCGGATCGTCACTTGTGCATATAAAAGCATCAATTTGGTCAACCAAAGTCAAGTTACAAATTAATCCGCAAGTTAACTGCCTTATGCGCTGGGACCATATTCCCTTTGGTAATAAACATCTTGAGATAACGCTAATTTTGCCGTGGCATCCTCACTTGCAATGCGCATTAGCTCCGGATCTCTTGCATTTACAGACCAACCACCTTAGCATACCCAGGGACAGAAAACCCCCCCTCTGGCCAGCCGGATGCCAAGGCCTTTTATGAGACGAAGCCATAGATCAACCCAGCAGGCCTGAGCACTGCGAAAGTTCCGCGCGAAAAGCAGGAGCTGCGCGTGGGTTTCTGAACACCCGTTTTGGCCACAGATTCCGCGATAAATGTCCCGTGGAGTTTCACCTACACCAAGATGTACGCTCGAAACCGAGCACACAATGCAAATCCCTATTAGTGAGCATCTCACTCTCCATGGAGTCTGTGAAGGTCGGTCCCCTGTCCACCGTTGAAGGACCCGACTCCCACAAAGCCCTTTCTGAACACACCACCAGCGCATCAAACCAGACAAGGAACCCGCCTGTTAAGTCACTTTTAACGCAAAGGCCGAAAGCTTACTCTTCTTCCTACTACCTTTTACGCATCCATATCCATCCGCATAGTTATCATTTAATCAGACGTTTTTGCACCTGTTAACTTTTCACATCGACTGCTTGTTGTTTCAGCTTGTCACTTTTTCTGCACCCCCGAACTCGATGTTACAAAGGCATGCTCAGTTGTCAACCCACCTGACCTACACGCTTTCCTTTAGAAGACCCTTTTTTATCCTGTGCTGAGCCTCGTACTGCCACGGATTTAGCTCTATTTTCATTATTATACACCCTTCTCTAAGGCGTTCAGGACATTTTGATCGATCCACAACACACGTCACATTAACCCTACTTCCTGTGCACCTACCTTTTCTTCCAGAAATTCATCAGTACCAAACTCCACCTTAAGCAAAGCTGGTAAGCTTTTGGCGGATGCGATGGCTTGCCTTAAAGCCCACTAGTGCGGTTAATCACCCATCTATTATTGCAGAAAACCCGCAGTTTCTGGACCGCCAGCCTCATTGCCTGACCAGACCTGATTTGTCTGACTTATACATGGCTTGACGTCAAAATACTCAGAGCAAATATGCACGTAAATTCCATGTTTTCTCATGAAAACTTCTCATCAGTGAACTCTCAACTAACCGAGTGTCATTAAGTGTACCCCCATAATTTCATATGCGGAGCACCCCATCAATTTTGCTTTTTATCTCCACTCGCTCAAACATCTTTTGCGTCGGTGTTTCACCACAAAAAATCAATCGGTTGCTTGTCTTGTTTCCATCGATGACTGCCCCATCACTTTTGCTTCCGTTATCGCCAGGTAACTGAACTTATATTTTACCAGCTTCTAGTTGTCTTTTCCGTGTAAACTTCAGTCGATGACTCTCGTCTCGCATTCTGTAACCGATATGACATCAGAAAACGCATAATCTCTCAGTATCGCTACTGATCCTTCAGAGACTGCTTCGAATCTTTTTCAGGCGCCCAAATCTCTACTGTGCTGAGAAGGCGATGGTACCCTATTCTGTGGCCCGCAAAATGGTCGTCAAGGTATCGAAGTCTTTGTCCTGAATCAATTTGCTCACCCACCATCATCTATGATCCTCTGATCCGTGTTGACCACCCCGACCTACAAGGAACTCACCACACCCCTTTTTCACAGAGAAACCTGGAACACCTTGCCAAAGCCTCATCCATTAGGCTCTTCTAGAGTACAAATGCCACAGAGGAACAGGTGGTAAGGATTCCTGACTCGGAGTTCAGCCAGTGGTTACCAGCTCCATTTTCAAAAATCCATTATAACAGCCACCGATGTTAGGCACTTTAATAGTCTATCCATACATGCAGCGAGTTCTTGACCGGCTTTCTCAAGTATTCCTGATAAAAATCGTAGTTCCGTTGACATTAGTAGGTCCTTGTTTCAACGGTCCACCCATTACTAGCTGAGTCATTCAGAGGAGTGTGCTGACGAGTTCTTGACCGGCTTTCTCAAGCATTCCTGATAAAAATCGTAATTCCGTTGACATTAGTGGGTCCTTGTTTCAACGGTCCACCCATCACTAGCTGAGTCATTCAGAGGAGTGTGCTGCGCTACACTATCCTATCCTAATTTACATCATCGCTACACTAGGTGCCTTGTCCCTAAACGAACCCTTTCTATTTGCCAAGGATGTAAAAGTCATGAACGGACGCTCTCCCCTGATGCAACTGTCGTATTTCACCAGATCCAAATAGGCTGAGATTATAAGGCTAGCTAGTTAGGTGAACCCGACCAAGATTTATCTTTCGCCATGTCTCAAACAGTCTGTGTCGCTGCTTTATATGTGGTGACAGGTTAACGCTTGGGGTAGAAGTGTTCTTTGCTTCGCTAAACTCAGGAACCTTGGCCTCAGATTCAGTTGTACGTTGAGGTTTTCCCGGCTATTCAAATTTGCGTCGCCAAAGTTGAAGTTCTGCTATCCAGTATATCTTCTCCCGACTCAACTGCGAAGAAATCGCGATGTTTAAGCAACGCGAGCCTTCAGTCTTGTAATTTAGCTCTGCGTTTCAATAACTATGTACCCAGAGTTGCAGACTTGTAACTAAAACCAAACGGCGTTTGTTAAAAATCAAATCGGCCTCTCTCCCTCCTCTCCGTCTGCATATTCTTAGGCCTTAAAGCATTGTGTCTCAGAGGGGTGGAATTAAATCCTAAACTAGTGTATTGCACCAGGGTACATTTATGCCGAGGGCTAGGCGAAATCTGGGTTCCTGGCTTGGTTTTTGGCATGGTGATAATGCCACTCGGCTTGAGCAACCTGTTTCTCGTCTACCATCTTCGCATCCGGGATGGTCCTCGTACACTAAATCTAGACAGGGCACATCAACGTAGCTTCTGACCGTCCGCACATAATTTGATTACTTCTGATAATTCTGCCGCCATACTTGGCACCCCACTATCCTCTATCACTACTAAGACTTGGGGGCAAAGCCCACCTGCGCTTACCGTGATCCTCATCTCGCCTCCCTTCAATTGCTTCTGTGAATTTGTCGAGGTCATCAGGCGTCACCGCTCATAGTGGTGCTTTTATTCGAGGTCTCATAAACCTCTTCTCATTCCAATTATCATGATACTGCCTGAAATTTTTCACAGCTGTCACATCATGGTACAATAAGACAGTCGTCCGAATATATCGAAAGCAAAGGAGTAGAATCTTCATAAACACTCACCAGCGTGGTGTGTCGCGGTGCACCAAGCTGTAGTAGACTCATGTGGGGTTGGCTTTGTGTCAGTGACGCAGCCGATCATTTTCTAATTGCACTGCCTTGGGACCAGAGTATATCCATTGTTGCTCAAGTGACCTAGTTCAACCAGGAGATGCCCTTTAAAGGCCTGTTTAATTTGGTTGGGCTGTGTTTCTGGCCTAGAATTTTAGCTAAGTGAAAAGGATGTCTGGCACATGGAGCTTACTTAATCATGTAAGACAATTGGATGGCTTACAATCGCGCAAATTGGGTAGCGAAATGGGTTTAAAAGATGCTCGCGATGGACAAACGCCGCCGATTGGATGGTTTCCCTCACTCATTACGCATAGAATGACACGCATGTCCTCTTCCTCTCCAGAGCAGGGCAATTCACCCAGTGTCGGAATTTACAAATAAAACTAGAAAGCATTCTTTATCAATGATTTGTGTCGCTGGCTGTAGCTTATCCGGGTCAAAGCTTATTTTCCTGGGACTATCCTTGTGGATTCGAAGCATCAACTAAAGCAAAAGCAAAAACAAGTCAACAGAAATAAACCAAAGGCAATCTAGTGACGCCCAAAGCGGCACGTACCTCACATTTATCCATAGTCTCCAGTTCTTGGGCCACGAACTCCCCCAGGGTCATCAAAATTTTGGAGTCATTTGATTGTCTGTTTACGCGCAGTGCATAATATAAGTTACCCATCCACCTCCCCGCTCCATATTCCATCGGATGCAGTTACACCCAATTGGCAGCTTGGCTATCCCTCCAAAATCCTCGGCTTTTTTCTAATGTGTCACGGCTTAAACGTTTCAGTGTCTGCCAACGATGGCTTTTTAACCTCATTTTGTGCCTCAGCACGTTCCCTTGCGTGGTGAGTTTATCTCCTGCAACTGCTTGCAAGCTGTTATTGACTAGCCGCAAAGGCAAAAGCGCTCGAATTAGGATGTTTTGCTGAATCTACTCACACCTTAGAATGCTATACTTCCTAACCAATCCCTTGACAGGTGCCAGAAATGATTACCAGGCAGTCGGCGTTTCATCTAGCTAATGCATTCCCCTCACAATAACATGCTACCACGTTCATTTATTCCTGCCGCTTGTCGCTGTTCTTCACTGACTCTGCGTAAACAGTTAATACTGTCTTTTGGAAGCCGACGCCATGGAGTTGCTGCGGTAGTTGGAGACGCCAAGTGGTCCTAAGTGCCCGCTATTTTAGGTTGCAATCAACCTTCTAACACCTGCTATGTGAGGCAAGCATTTTCACTCATTTTTTCCTTTGCGGGTCTCTAATCTAGCTGTGGCTACTTCATTGCCTTGTAGGGTTGGGAGCATCATGGCTTGCCTCTACCTTGATATTCTTCTCCACAATCACCCATCCAGCCCTAATGATCCTAAACGCATTCAACAACCTAAGGTGTCTCAAACAAGATGTGCCATTGATGAATCAAACAACGACGTTGTGACTAGGTTACCATGACTGCGCTGGCCAGCCTGATGGCCTGCTCGTATTTCACTGCGCTTATGCCGTTCCTCGACGACCGTCTCAGTCTGCTTGATTTGGGCCAGGTTACTGGCTATGGTAGTGTACTATCTGTTCGTCCGCCCACGAATTCACGTGTTCATCCCGTGGCGTCTATATGGCCTTGTGTAATACAAGCGGTGTTGCTGCCCCAAAAAATCCGGTCAAAGCCTGTAAACAGTGCTCAAAATCACCACTAACCTTCCTGTCCATTCGACCCAAGTAGGACTCGTCACCCCCATCCTGCTATCCGTGACCTAAGCCAGTACTATAACTACTCGAGGTCATTGTATTTCTGTGACGGTTATCAGTTTCTTTTCAATCCCTAGACCTTTACTTTTGGCACGCTCAAGAGATTCTGTTTCCACCACCCCGAAATTCGCCTCTTCCTCAGTCAGAACTTTTCCTCATGCTAATCTCGTGCAATTAATGACTTACCGTAACCTATGGCCGTGGTCTCGGGACCATGCTAACATTGTCAGGACCACCTCTGTGTCCAAAATGCTATTTTTCTATAAAACATCCATTTATTTAGTAATCCGGTAATTTAGTAATGTAGTTAGTACTTTGCAACTGTTGTGCTTTTATTCTGGTTGTATTATCGTGATTATTCTTAGCGGCATGTTCAAAATTAACTTTTGTTCCGCTCTTCAAATTAGTTACCAAGTTCTTCTGCAGACTTAGCTACCAAGCGATATTTATATCCAAGTCATTTGCCTCCAAGGATCACACTATGAACGGATTTAAATAAAGATTTTTTACCGACAAATTCGGGTCTTCTCACTTTCCTGTGCAAAACACTGTCCTGTGAAGGAGCAGCCGGAGAGTTAACGGAACAAGATTGATGCGTCAAAAGACAGTAAACACAAAAAATGATTTTATTACCCATGCTTTTGGAATCCACTGGTGACCATATTTGTTGAGAATGAGAATGAGCCCATTAGGGCACCGCAATATTTTACGCATTGTGATGAGTCAATTGCAAGCGGTACTTGTGAGTAGGCGTGAGAAATAGTATATGAATTGTGCTTGCAACAAAAATCAGTGCGGAAAACGAAAAAACTGCGTATACTTATCAACCTTCTGTACACGCTTGTTTTAGCAGAGACAATTAGACATACCAAGACGGAATGATATGTGCAACGTCTGCACAAGGGGTGACAAGTTGCACGAAGCAAATCCGATGAGATCATTTTGAGCCTGTCAATGAAACGGTAATACCACATTCTGAGAAAGAAACGAGTATACGAATTGCAACTTTTTATGAATGGATACGCTGTCTAGTTTCGAGGTAACAGATATCATAAAACATTACCTAAGAGCTATAGAAAATAGTCTTCCCGAGTATTCAGGACCATGATCAGCCCGGATAATTCATCTTAGCCAAACAGCCCGCATAACCTTTTGTTTAATTGATTGCCCGAGAAAACCGCAAAGCCAATGCTAATCTGGACTGCACGTTGAAATAGATTTACTCGCTTCCGCGGGATGCAGTGGACACATGCTTACACCGAACGTAAGGAGACGACAGAGGTGGCTTTTTAGTTCCTGTCACAGTGCGT
>NW_008751808.1:1094227-1118781 GCF_000715545.1 Opisthorchis viverrini
CCAAATAGCCCGCATAACCTTTTGTTTAACTGATTGCCCGAGAAAACCGCAAAGTCAATGCTAATCTGGACTGTATATTGAAATAGATTTACTCGCTTCCGCAGAATGCAGTGGACACATGGTTACACCGAACGTAGGGAGACGACGGAGATGGCTTTTTAGTTGCTATCACAGTGCGTTGGCTAAAGTGCTAGCTATCAAACGTTTACTACAAAAAAATTTTGCATTATTTTTTCATAAGGGTTGCCATTAGTGTGTAGGAGTAGTCAGTGAGCCTGCAATCACAGAAACTCTTTTGAAAACCCGGCACAATAGCATGCAGTGTTTGTGGCGTATCTAAAACTAGTGAGATCACTAATCCCAATTTTTAAAGGGGTAACCTGGTCTGAAATTGCTTCAATGTAAAGCTGCGTGGTGCATTTAGAGTTGAGCGTTGCGACAGAAAACCTCTCTAAAATATTTAACCAACAATTTGCTGAAAACAAAATTCAACGTTTTTCCACAAAGCAACGAAAATAAATAGACGCATGCTGACCACTCTGACGTGTACACGTTGCATTGGCAGGCTGCAGTCTGCAAAAGCGAGTAGTGAATTTCTGGGTCGTCAACCATAACGGGCCGTCAAGTTGCGTGATGAACATACCGTGGGTCCGCAGATGGGATCTAACATTTAGCTAAGAGGACCAAAAGCCGAGAGGTAGGAAGATTTTTGTGCGGGCATTCGTGAACAGCTGATGAAGACCCGCTTCTACACATGCTCGCACCCAGTTGCCTTTCGCCTGCCAGAACCACAAACAAAGCATATTGACAAGCGTTGTATAAAAAGCTGTGCATGCTACACAACTTCTTTGAATGTCTAAAATCAACCGGTCTCTTCAACCAATTTCTAAGTAATAAGCGTATTTGAGAAATGAACGAGCCGGTCATTGAACTGTAATCAGCAAATGAATATTTTATCGTCTCATCTGGCTTACTCATATCTGTGCAAAGCGAGTTTAAATAATGTAGAACAGCTTCACTCTGATTCGGTTTCACCGGGTGCAATGCGATGGAATAACTCATGGCTAACGCAGTTGCATTTCCACAGTATAGCTTTCACAAACTGAATGTACTCGAGTGGCCTTTGAAAGCGGCTTTCATTGCTTTTATCCTAGGTCACAATTTACCCACAATAAAAGTTACCAATTGTCATGAGTGCAGTGTTATGTTCTTCAAGTTTTGGCCGACATTTTGCCTTCTTATAAGAATCAACTCCGTAATATCCATAGTCCAGTTTATCCTTCATCAAAGATGGTATATATCGTGATTTTAGTGTTCTGAACATTTTATGTTGGAAAATGTATAAACACCCCCATCGCTTACTTGCGTGAGCTGAGTCTGCCATGCAGGGATGGCGAAATCTGGTGTGAGCCAGTGTGTGAGCATATCACCCTCGGATTGCAGGTTTTTCAGACATCAGCATTTAATAGGTAGTGGGCCACCAACGATACATAGTCTGGACAGTTTTTTACATAAAGCCCCCTCCCCACTAACCAGGTGGAATGCGCCTACGCAAGACCAAACCACCCACGGAGTTTTAATACTTTTCAAACCTGTTCCCTGAGCACGTTTAAAGCGCTTGAATTGCGTTGTACGGTGACATTTCATTCGACTTTTCAAGTTCCTCAGACATCAGATTATGCTCGAAGGGTGCTGACCGAAAGGCCAGTTGCGTGAGTCTGTTGCACAGAACAGACTTCAGCGGCCAGATAACCTATCAAGGTAAAGTAAGTCAGGCTTCACAGTTTGTTAGCGTTGCTTGGTTATCTATACTCGCGAGCCCTCTCGCTTGCGAAGACCTTTGACTTATTTGGTTTTTTCAACATATCGATAAACAACCTGGGTTAAAATTAACGTAAAACGACACCCAATCTATCCTGCTTTGAACCAGTATCCCGATCTTCACAGTGGAGGAGACAACAAAGTTCGCGCAGTCCGGGCTCATCATTTTTAAACGAATTACCAAGGGAGTAGAAAATCTCACTCCACTTAGAAAGAGTAGACTACATTTGTTCGAAAATTAAACAGGGCGGTTTAGTTAAACGGATGCAGTGGTGGTGAGATAAAACATTGCTGGACCTATTTGGCGATCAAAGCAGTAGGAATGAGAATAAACAAGTCTAAAAACCAGAGGACAACCGAAGCGTTCAGATTCCCGTTTCTGAGTACAATGCAAGATTTAATCTTTATCCAAACAGGCCGTTTAAACCACATGGTCAGTCCGCATTCAGAGGGTACCGAAAAACAGCCACCAACCTGAAACAATACCTAACTGTCATAGCTGCAGTGCTTCCGTAAACGGATGACCAAGCACGCCGACCGTCCTTGTTAGTGTCATCTGCATGTAACAAAACAATTTACGCATCAACTAAATGGTGGCTTACGATCGTCTGCCCAAGAATTGAGTTTCAGCTGTGCGTCCGATCTGGTCGAATTAGGGTCTGACGGCCATATCCTTAGCTAGTACAAATTGTTTGTCTCTTTCAACAAAGTAGTTGCGTTTGAAGGGAAACATACTTGAAGAGTTAAAAGGAGGAAAACTGGTAGATACTCTATTACTATACTGACTTTTCAACACGTTTACACCGGTATTGATTGCATTGATCAACATATTTTTGAAGCAGCATGTTGTAAGTATATGATAAACACCGGATTCCGCACAGTCCTGATTCTGTATAACAAAAGTTACCTGGCTGTGCTGAATCTTATACACCTGTGAGTATGTTCAACCATTTTTGTAGTTCTCAGGCCACTAAGCTTTTGCAGCCTTTGCTGTTCACCCATGTTGCAACGAGGCTTACTTGAGGTGAACCGGTTAGACTGTCTGGTCGAGCGGTGGGTTAACAGCATTGTCAGCCACTCAGGTTTCAATTTCGAAGCAGCAACTTGGGTGGGTTAACAGCATTGTCAGCCACTCAGCAACTTAATCCACTCAAAGCAGTGGGAAGCATTGTCCTATACTGGCAAGCTGGGCATGGAAGTTTCTTTGGACAAGACAACCACGTGGACAGCCTAAAAAACATGACAACAGATATCATTCTGATCAGCTGGACTTGTGAGAATGTGTCCGTTGTTCGTATCGGTACTTCGTTGATGATGGCGTTGTGCACTGCATGGGCGTGGTAATTCAGCTTAAAGCGTCTGTCCATTGACACAGGTACTGCAAAAACTTGATCATTCAATCAACACGAAGCAAGCAAAAATCAACTAGAATTCACCATCCACAGCATTACTCAACACGGTGTCTGCGGTTCCCAGGAACACATCAGATGTTTATATGATGCGCTTTACATTGTGCGGGCGATCAGTATTCGCAAAATGGAAGTGAATTTTTGAAATTTACGGGGTGTCCTTGATGGACTAAAACAGAAAAGCAGTTGAGCTCAGGGTGCGAGTCCAAACATTTGAGCCCCATCTAAGAATCCCGGTGTTCCAGCGACGCTAGGAATTTATTCTACGAGATTTCTTTGCCGCCAGAGGTATGACTGCTTCACTGGACAATGGTGAGCAAAAAATTGAACCTAGAATAGGACGGTTGTTGGTTTGAGTACGTACGCAGCAATGTGCAACGTTTTGGTGCAAAAAAGTTTTATTCCACTAGCTAATGTTTTGCAGCTAAGGGCATTGTGTGGCCAATGGCCGCCATGGCGCGCAATTTCTTTGAGAACCGTGTGACGCAGTTGAAACTCGACTGTATCTGCTTGCACGTTTATCATATGACCTGACGTGTGCCTCTCCCTCTGTCTCCCTATTGCGGGTACCACGGCGGAGCCACCACGAGCCCCCGACAGGAAATATCCCGCTTGTACATCCCCCCTGATTGACCTCAACCCAGCTTTTGTACCCCCGACACGTCCGGTTTCGGTTGAATAGACATGTGTTGTCGCCATGCTCCGGTATTTTTTCCTGTGTCACCCAACCTGCGCGAATGTGTGCCATGTGGATTCATTGATATCAATCTGTATATCTCCACATTTCAGAGCCGACATGTGCCGTCAATATATCCTCTCGAACGTCAAATACCGCTGACTTCCTGACGTCCCACGCCACAACCGCTAAGGTCAACTAAAAGCGAAGTGACTCATCACTATCTGCGGAAACTCAAGTGGCATTCATATTGCGTGATTTTTGGGGTCCCAGTGTTTGTGGGCTGTTCTTCAGGCTCATGCTCGTTGGCATCAAAACAACGTACACTTTTCATTCGAAATTTCGTTGTTTCTGGTCACACCGTTATGAAGACGGTGTGTGTTGTGTTCTATTTTTACTGTCTCCGGAACTGTGTTAAGAGCATTTGTGAGTTAAGTCTAAGAAAGCAGGATTTTTTGGGCTATTTGTCAATCTCGAATAGTTTGGGTGCTCTGTGCACACAAAGGTTAGTACCGATTCTGTGGAAATTGTTCCTAGCTAATTAACACACTCAGATTTGTGAGAACTGTGAGGACCTTTCTTACCATGTTTGCTATCAATAGCATTTGGTTTCAGTCAAGCATGGCCGGCATACAATCCAAATAAAATGTCAGAGAGTAATTTCTTTCGCTGGCTTTTCAGTGGTATTTTTTGTAACATTCGGCTAGATTAGCTTACACTGGTCCGTTCAGTGCATCATTGAAGTTATTATTAAAGCACTATGGTGCCTTGAAGAACAGTAGGTATGATGGAATTGGCGAATGTCTATACGCGAGCTGACCAAATCTTCGCATGCGTGCGGCAACCTCGTTTAGTGCGGGTAGAGCACAAACAGCTGGAGCTTCTCACCTCAATGCGTTGCGTTTATATTCAGTATACAAGCAGAAATGCCGTATGGTGGTTGTGTGTATATTCCGAAGCATGTAAAAATTAAAGACCAACAGCTCATATTAAAAACAAGGTTTTAAAAGAAGGATTACGAATCACTTGAGACAAAACACAAGAAGTCTATCAGAAGTCATTTATTCAAACTCTGATAGTAATTATGCTTGATTTGCAGTTTCACAGATACAGACATAGGCTTCTTTGCACCCAAACTCTGATTCAATTTTCCACATAACACAAGTCAGTGTTACCGGTGAGAAGTTGGACTAAAACTTGTTGATAGGGGAATACAGTTAAAAATTAAAAATCTAAATTAAAACAATCAACACGGTCATTTGAGCAAACTCTCACTGGTTGAAAATATCTGGGTTTATTGATCTTTGAAGGGGGTAAAACAGCTGTTGCTGAATCAAAAATAAACCCAACCATGTAGCAAAATATAATGACTTGTGAGCGAAACTCAAATCGTTATCGTAGGGTCAAGTCCCTGGGTATCAGGAGCGGTCTGACCTCAAGTAACGTTCCAGTGCAAGAACCGGTGAGTCTGTGGCCATCGTCAAAATGAAGCTTCCCAAATAACTGGGACAAATAACTGAGAAGAAGGTGAAGACCTGGATAGAGGGAAGGACAAAAAGACTTGTGCAAAGCTGGAAAAAAACAGTGACATTGATTGTGCAAATGTTGAAAAAAAGACGGAACACGTTTCTAGCCTTGTCAGGCAAACCACAAGAGAGTTTTCTACAAACTTTAGGCGTTTCAGAAGAGAGGTTGGTATGCTCGGTCAGATAAGTGGGATACTAGGGAGAGAAGTTAAACAGAAAATGCTAGATATGTTTTTTGATCATCCAAAAGAGACTAAGCCAATATATTTTGAAAAGCCAGAAAGCACCATCAAACTATTTCATCCTTATTGCAGATCAACAGCAGTGCGCATTTCACGAAAATCCAGCGAGACTCAAGCTCGCAACATCCCGACTACAAGTGTGAATTCTTAACCGCTCAGCCACAAGTGGTTGATAATCAGCGTGATAAACTCGTACATAGAGATGGGATATAGCGCCGCTAAGCCCTCAATCACGGGATCCACACACGTGGACAAAAGTGCTTACTTCTTGCTTGAGTAGCGACTCCTCACACGGGGTTCGCGGGTCCGAATAACTCTCTACTTTTTTAGGATGCGCACTGCCGATGATTCCCCATAAGGATTGAACAGCTGTATAATGCTTCTCGGCTTTCCAGCACAGGACGAAATATCCACCAGTAACTCACAGTGCCAAAAGTTGCAGTGTATAGAGGTCGGTCCCATCAACGGATCGCGGGAGAACTTGCTGATTTCAGGCTTCTTTCACTATGGTGTCTGGTTTAGATCAAATATAAGTTCTACTTTGAATCGCTCCGGTTCGACTGCTGCAGTATCGGATAAGTCGTCGTTGACAGCCAGAAGAAAGTCGCCGGTTTGCAGTGCTTGGTGCGATTCAAAGTCGAAATCCCTCCCTTTCAAGGGACTCACTGATGACAATGACCACAAGGACAAGAATCGCAAAAACCCGGGGACTCGACGCATGGTGTCTGCTGAGGCCCGGTCCTTATGACTAAATCCTAGTCACTCCGCCGCGCCCTCTAACAGCCAGGCTCAAAAGCTAAACAGCTTTTAGTCAACCGAAAGCGGCAGTGACTTAGTGACATACCAAGCTTAAACTAAATCTGCGATAAGTATTTTACAGGAATTTGCGGCAAAAGTTTGTTTTTCAACAAAAGAGACCCAACCTTCTATCAAGGATCTCTTACAAGAACGAACCAGATATTTCCAGGGGTGTTAACTCTTTGTGATAGAAACGGTGTAGTAATACGCATCAAGTAAGCGAAAGTTCCACCTTTTTTGCAGCCTGTCTTAGATTTTTTTGCAATTATTCCAGTCATTTACCATTGACAAAGCGCCGGAAGACATGTCATCTGGGGTCTGCTGTCATCCAATCAGTACCCAGTGCGGACATTACGATTAACGTCAAGATTGTACTTACAAACACAACAGTAATAAAACACACTCGGGCTTCTCTCCGCTGCTCTTTTCCAATTGCAAGTGGTGATATATTCCACCAAATAATGTCTACAAACTACTTCATCATCGCATCCAACATCGTCTCATGATTCTGTTTCAGAAGTCTCATTAAGCAGGAATCATGGCTTGCGTTGAAGCGTTTTGCAGCAACTTCAGTTGTCTGAAACAAGTTAGTGTAGCCTGACTTTAAAGGTTCAGCTTTTCAATCAGACTAGCCTTTGCTGGAATATATGTATTTGTAAGTTAAATTCTTGTTGACAAGAGATTGAAACCGAGCCTCATTTGTATGCTTTTTAAGGTGCTCTTCAAAAGAACAAGCTTAACAAAAGCCGTCTCATAGTTTTCCAACTGAGCACGATGTTGCATTTAAGTAGAGCATAAAGTTGAAAAAAAACTCGGGGTTTGCACCTACCTGATAAGCTCGAAGAAGAGTGGAAATGGTAGTGAATTGCCGGAGGATTTTCAACAACTTCGCAAGTAGTGTTTTCCGCCAAGAACACAAGCTAGAATACAGCTAACTGGCCCGCCTAATTGCTGTTTTTTATACGGCTTTCGGCAACAGTGAAGTTTTACTCGTTCTGAACCGAAATTGTGGAATGGCTCAAGCCATAAAGTGCTCCTAGTTGGTGAGCCGGCTTTGGTTTGAAGGAAAAACATCTAGTAAAAGGTTAGTGGATGTTTCCGGCCAATATTTAGCTGTTGGTACAAAATCATCGTCATGCCAAATGAGTAGACAGTCGGGTTGGCCAAATCTTAATTCACACAAAGAGCCAATCAACAAGCGCCTTTTCAAAAGCATACTAGATCAATGCTAGATTTCTTTTAGAAGCGCTGTTGGTTTGTAGGTGACAAAGTTTGATTTATGATCAACCAGGTTTTGGACCCCACTGCACTGGCTCAAGATATTTCGGCTAAGGATTTCTTGGTCCGCAAGTGTTTCAGCAAAGGGGTATCACGTATATTTAGTCGAGTTTTGACTTGAACGAATTATGTCATTAAGCGCTCACTGCTAAGTTGGTCTTAGGCAATGAGCGCTGTTTCTGGAATAATGACTGCATATGTTCCCAATATGTCTGAAATAATAAATGCCCCCATCCACTGCGGTCGAAATCCACTCCGGCCAACCTTGACTCATAGCCACCGAAATTGGCAGACGCATTAAAACTTACCCAGGTTTGTGTATCAATCATCATAGGTAGCTTTGCTCCACCGTACTTGTAGCTGAGGACAATGAGATGAAACAAGTAAGCACCATAGGTGAGTCTTGCGGGTAGGCGGAAGGCGGACCAAGAGAAAAACAGGCGTACCGGTTCTGCGTGTATGGGGAAAGCAACAGAAAGAATGCAGTATAAAATTATGGTGATTCTTCTGACCATTGTACATTAGTACTTTCTTTGTGACTTATCATTACTCAAATTGCCCTCACTAAATCTCAGCTTATTCCCCTTCTCTTCATACCGAATAACTTTTGTTTAAATGAACGCAAAGAAATATGGATGCATACACACAATACAAATTCCGTACTTCGTGAAAGGCGTGTTCCCTTCTTGCTGTGTCGAGTTACGCTGTCAGTGACTTAACGAGCATTGATCTACCTTTCAGACTACGACGGAATAGAAAGTATCTAGGAATATATTAAGGAAGATTCCAGGAAGAAGATCGATTTGGATTTATTGTGGTGGTAATAACTAACTGTACCGACGAACTGTGAGTTGTATCACCTCGTCTAATTTTACTCACTTGATTTAACTACTTTGAACTGGTATTTGCTAGCGTTATCCACTACAAACGCAACCGGGGAGGAAAGATACCACGAAAGAAGTGAAGGCTTTCTGATAAGCAGACTAGGAATAAGAAGTGATCGTGTCAAGGATAGCTTTGTTTTTTATTTTGATTCCATAGAGCCACCGTTGGCCTGCTCTAATCCTAAGCGAGAATAACAGACAGCACTCAATCTAACCCCACTGTCTTTTGATAGTTGGTTTTTATTCGAGTCAATGGGGATAACACAGAAAGTTCAGGGATGGACATCAGTTGATATATGAGAGGCAGGGATTTCGGAAATCTTGAATACAAGCCAAAGTGCACACTGCAAACGGAAAGGTAGGATCGTTAAACAGGATTTGAACCCACAAGCTCTCGCCTAACTGTCAAGTGCTCCATCAACTGAACCAACACTGGCGCTGTCCATCGTCGCACGTGTGCACTAAAGTCCAGAGTGATTTACCAAATCCCTTCTTGGCAAATTAACAGCCGATGTCTATCAGTACCAAAGGGAGCCCCCGTTTACATTTTATGATGGACCAGGCGCTTACAGCACCAGTATTTCCAAAGTAACTCGGTCTTGAATTGAGATATGATAAACTAGGGACGTGGCACGTATCCGCTGTAGCCAGTTTGGTACAGTATTCGTCTTGCGAGCGGAAGGTTTCGGGTTAGAGTTCCGTCCAAGAACTCTGTCTTTTCGTGTACGTTGACTGGTATTCAAGTAATAATAAAGGGCCTTTTAGTTCACCTTCATCAACCGATTTCACCTCTCACTGCTAAATCTACTCAAATCTGCCACGCTCAGCGTTGGGGAATATGGCACTACTGTAACCTTTGCTTAATTGAGACATGAAATCCGAAAGTGAAGTCTCACATTTGACTAGACCGTCATGCATCCACTTGAATGTCGATTCCCCTTTAGGCATTATAATGAAGCATGCGAAAATATTCGATACCGTTTACCAGGACTGAGTTTCCGCTACAACTTAGTTGGAGGACGCGGGAGTCATAATCGAGCTGGTCAACAGTTCGAACAGCTCATCTTGCCGTTTTCGCGGGTAAACTGACACAAAATAGAACGCCCTTGACAAACCTTCACTCAGCAGAGTAGTAGACACCTTGGCAGCATTCTTTGTTGGTTCGAACCATGGGACGATAGATTTTCGCACCGCTACTTCAGGCACTCAATTCGTTAATTACTGCCGTATGGCAGCCTGATTTGTATGAAGACATAACTTAACAAGATAAATGTTGACATTTTCCGGGAGAGCAGTTTCGCAGAGAAGTCTAACTATTAGGCTGAAATCGCTCACTTTTAGAGGATGACTGATGATCAATCTTAGGTCAACTGGGTAGGGCATCGCAAATCGGAAGATCGGTTTCAGTGAAGGAAGGATGGATAGCCTCGCTGAACTTGTCAGCAAAAAGAAACGGAGTACGTATGAATAATGTTGTCTCGGCAGCAAGATATCCTTGTTGGATCAATACCCCTTTGAAATCAACCCAACCTGGATCCACTCCTGCGAATTCTTCGGAGGTTCCTCCTTCCAACATAATATGGCTCTTATGTCCCTTGTGACTTTAAAACAGGCATTTTCTTTAGAATATACAAACACAGTTCTTTTCAGAGAATACCAAAATTTTGCTACTCAGTTAGTCAATCTTTAGTCTGAAAAATCTCGGCTGACCAGCCAAGTTTAACGCAAACTGTGGTTGACCTGCTTAGGCTTAAATTTTGAAATAAGATGTATAAGACAATCCCACCAGTGACTAAATGTGTATTTTTAAGGACAGTGTGTACGTGAATGCAACACATTCTCTGGGTTTCTGGTGAACACCTTAAATCTCCACTACTCGTGACTAGTGGGGACTGTTCGTATGTACAAAGTTCCTGATAAGTGCTGTTCTAGCTCACTCTGCCATTGAAATATATTGTGTTCTTGTCCGTCCTGAAGATGCATGGACTGGACTAAGTAACACGAATTTTAAGTAGTATAACACTTCGCCTTAGACTCCATACCACCCATTTTATGTGATTTGTGGTTGGCTATCCTGACGTCAGTCCTTGACGATGATTCGCCTATGCATACTCTGATCCAATTGGTTTTTCTCCTCCAGAAAATATATCATCTATTGGTCGAGTTCTATCAACGCACCTGACTAATGTGTGGCAGTTATAATACGTTGTTCTCCATCCTTAGGAAAGATTTATTTTTGACATCGTATTCCAGCCTAAGTCAGAAGGAATATATTACGGTTGTCACCGTCGGAAAAACAATCTCCGCAAAAAGACCGTTTCCCATGGAAGATGCCTTCATTGAGGCATATTTTTATGGTGAATCTTTGCCGGCCAAGTGACTACCTCCGGTGGCTTCCTTAACGAACCGAAACAAGATCGGAAATTTCCACCTGAAAGACACAAGCCCTAATACAGGTTTAACGAACGAAAATAGCAAGGGATGTCTTTAGTGGAAAGGCCTCCTTGTTTTTTTTCTTTGGTCACCACGAAAAGAACAGCTTACCAGCCCAGTCGGTAGCACAAAGGTAGACCACGATAGCCACACCGAGAATGAAAACCGGTCTGGACAAAGAAACATAGGCGATTTCTGTTCCCAGGTCCCATATTGGCACCATATGCTTGGTCATTTCGTGTGGTCCATACATGATCGGCAGAATAAGCAGAGCGGCAATCGACAGTCCGACAATCGGGACCAAAAATATATTCCGGACAGTGCGACGCTGTACAAGGAAGAGGTAGAAAGAAAGATATATTCGGGAAGTATGTATGGAGCAACTTGGAGGACTCAGACGGATTCAAAGAACAGAATATTGACAATGACAGTAAGGATAAGGTGGTAAGCAGCCAAATGTCTCTTTAAGGTTTCGCACATAGCTGTCAAGTGACTAGTGTTTAGCGCTGGTAATTTTCCAGCTCACAAAGATCTGTTAGATGCTGCTTCAAACAAATATGCAGGGGTTGGTATCCACCCGTTCCAAGTCATCGGGTGAAAGGATCCTTGCTTAACTGGATATTCGTTGATTGTCGTCTCTGCACGGTTTGTCTGGCAACGTCTGTGAAGGAGTATCACAAGTGAGGAAATCGACCGATATCTGTTAATCGTGTCTGCTTTAGCCTCAATTGGCGCTGTAAAAAACAGGTTTAACGACGTCCTAAATGCCATGTTGCGGTAAGCTAAAGGCTCAGATACCGTTATTGTCACCGGAGAGCTGAGTGCACAAGTAGGCAGTCTAAGCATATCTGGGACTCAATTAGGGGGTGGACCCAGTACGTACAGATAATGGTGAACGACTGCCTCAGCTGTGTGCAGACCGCAGGCTGTTTTTATGCAGCACTAACTTCTGGTGGCTGATCGGATGGCCGTTTGATCTGTTCGCCGAGCTTGGCGATTGGCTTGCAAGCGTTTCGTCCCCAGTCGAGGAGACATCGTCAGTGCGCAGTTGAATCGGTGCTTCCTCCGTGCCTAGCTGCGTTTATGTAGTTTTTTGTAGAGTATTCAATATCCTGTCATGTGATTGGCTAGTCGATATATGCCTTCTGTTGTATCATGGTAGGATCGATCGTGATTTTGTTTTGCGTTGTGGTCAATGTGTCTCTTATTACATTGGTTTGTTGGATGGCTGTTTAGGGGTGTTCCGGGTCTGTTTGCAATTGGTCCGGTCCCGGTTTCTGTTTCGTTGTGGTCTTCCTTCCTTGATNGGGTCTGTTTGCAATTGGTCCATTCCCGGCTTGTGTTTCGTTGTGGTCTTCCTCCCTTGATTCTGCTTAGTTGTGAAGGTGTCTTCTATTTTTGTTAGTTTCCTTGCTTCAGCCTGATTGTTTGCTCCTTTTCTCTTTGTCCGCCTCTGCGTTCTTTTGTTTGCAGTGGCCCATAGACTGGATCAATTTCGATGTGTTTGTTGAGAGCTTTTTCAGTGGAGTGCCATGCTTCTATGAATTCACGTTCCTTCTTTGTTCTCGCTTGAGCCAATATGTGAACGGTGCTCCAGTTGAACTTGTGTCCATCTTGATCTTCGTGTACGGAGACGAGTGAAAATTGGTCGTGCCTTTTGGTTGCAAGTTTGTGTTCATGTATCTTGGTAGAAAGCTTTCTTTCTGTTTGTCCCACGTAGTGTTTGTCACAATCTCCGCACTGGATCTTGTACACGACGTTGGTCCTCAACATTGGGTTCAATCATCCCTTTGGGTTTGGGACCAATGATCGACTGCCGCCCGTTTTGAAGCACATTTGTGGAGTCCGACAGGAGTTGGTTCTCCCTTCGTTTTCAGGACCGCTTAATGTGCGAAAAAATAACCTGGAAACTGGGAGAGTGGCAGATCCTGATGTTAGACGATTCCACCAGAATCGTCTCCCAGAGTCACTTTCAAATAACCTACCATCAAATGTGAATTCATACTGGGACGAGATCACCACCTCTGTGCAGTGTTGGGAATGTTGCCAATGGTATGGCACCACCATGCGCACCCAAGCACTGAATATCATGCCCAACCTGCTTAAGTCTCCTAGAGATATCCCAGCCGGTCCCTGACATAACCTGATGCGACCAATTATCAGACGTCAAGTAAAAGTGAGCGTGTGGGTCGACCGCCAATTGTGGTGGAAAAAAAGCCTGGAAAACGGAAGAGGTCCAAAGAACAGGGAACGCCAGAACATTACTTCAGTTGATCCGCGTAACCGGCCCCAGGAAACCACCTCTGGTGTTAGAGATGGCACACTGCATGAATCTGCAAAGTTCGGGTCACGTTTGCTAATTTTGGACATCTATGGCGGCGAAGCGTGTATACCTGGATCTCGAGGGACGTGTGAATCAGGCTACAGTGCGGACTGCTTTTTATGCGGTGAGACTTGGCCTGTTCGAGCAGCGGAACTGAGAAGTCTTCAGGTGTTCAACAATTGCTGTCTCAGGACCATAGCTGATGTAGGTTAGTGTCGGAAATTTCTCAACGAGTTAGAAATCAAGTTTTCGGTTGTGCAACGGGGATTTCCATTAAAGAATGTGTCTTTCTTTTGTATTGCGCACGACGAACCATCGTTTGCCGAAGAGAGTGATGTTTTCCATGCTCAAATCAGAGTGGCGTAAGCAGAGAGGTGGCTAACCCTGGACTTGTCAGAGGAGTATGAAGGCGATTACGGAATGCTTGGGTGCTACATGCCCTCCAAGATGGGGACTGCGATACTCTCACTGTGCCTGGTTAGACACGCTGCTAGATATGGCTGCCGACCGATGTCATTGGCGTTCTTGTTATCAGTTGCTATCCAGATAGCCTGAGTGAATGTCTGGAGGTGTAGGCACCTTGGAATGACTGTAATAAGCTAGCACTAAGTCCATTCCCTATCCACCTTCACCCTGGTCTTCACAATAAAACTTTCAAATAAATCATGGTAGTACAGCAGCGAAGCATCAATGCTAAACACTAATTTCAGTCTGTCAATGATGCCTGATGCAAGAAGTTATTCACACTCTTGAACAAACCATCTGAGAATCTATGAGAAAAAACCTGCTGGATTTTATAAAGCGAGGAACGATTTTTGATTTCTACCTCTGAGTTAGTAACATCAAGTTAACACAAAATAGAGTTACCCAGATATACACAGAGCCTGAAAAAGCATTATTCTGAGCTGGACTGATCAGCGACAGACTGGAATGAAATAACCCAAGGTCATAAAAGTGTGAATTTCTTCGTGTTTGCTTTTGGCCCACATCATGGTACTTTGCCAGCTCTGCCAATTTCGAAGATCCGATGCACCCGTAATAGTTTAAGCGGATACAATATGTGCCTAGAGGTCCTCTCGACGGCACGTTTAGTTAACCAAGACAGATGTTAACTGTTGGGGGAGTAAAATCTCCCGAGTTTGATACACAGCCCTAAAGAAAACCAAAGTAATAAAACTCGTGGCCTCCTTCGCTCAAGTCGGTTCAGGAGATGTCGAGTTTCGGGACTACGGCCTATGAACTAGAAGGTCCCAAAGTATTAGTACGTCAAATTTCAGAAAACAGGCTGGCAGAGACAACAAAGTGGAAGTGCGAACGGTCTTGCTTATGGACAATGAACAGTAGATGTGGTGTGTGATGGGACGGAACAAAATCATACTGACACGCGACTCTTGTGAGTGCTTGGTCCCGTGTCTTATGAGGAAAAGGGACCACAGTAACCAAGTGCATTCACTAATGAAAAACACTTATGTTACTCAAAACTCTGAATCAAAGAAGTCATTGTAGTTTGAAGACAAACGTTCTGAGCTGTCCAATGACACTTTCGATTGAAATTGTACTCCAGAGGGATGGGACCACACTCTTACCCAAAGAAAAAAAGGATTTACTCTGGGATAAACCTTTCAATTGTAATCCCTCCTTGGTCAGAAATTCCACCCGTTAGAAGGTCCAGAGGATGTATTGCACATTTAATGGGCTGCCTGTCCACGGGACCCGACTCTTAAGGCTTTGTAATTCAGGAATTTCCATCAAAGCGTACGGTCTTTTCAGTAAAACGTTTACGTGTATGAAATACTCCACTTTCCACTGCTAACGCAGCGCATATGCTTACAAGTTTGTACGGGAACTGTGGAGATAGCTAAGAGTATCCTCTAAGAAAGTGAATCGTGACAGCCTGTAAAATCCATGGTGCATGCGTTAGAATGGAAAAAATGACAGGACTAATTATGAAGTCCATAAAGTTACGAAGATGAAGGACAGGGATTCTGGAGACGAAGCAAATAGGCCGACTTATATGAACGTTATCACTCCGTGAAAGCGCCTTATCAGTCTAGAGCATTTGATCGCCGTGCCGACATCATAAGCAATTATGTAGGATACACCATCCAGAAGAGCAAACAATGTAGGTGCGTCGCAGGGCGGTAGATGCTGATGGGCACAGACATAGTAGATTTGCTTCGTATAGAGAACAGATGGGTCGTGAATCACCCATAAATTAGCGTCTGATTCAAATGTGGGATCGGGTCTAACAACCATACGTTTTTATGTAGATCCTTAAATGAGTGTTGAGTGGAGCGCTAAACTTTTAAAGGACGTCACGACGCCTGCCTCATACAGACAAAAATTGAGTTCTGGTATAGCAATTCAATGTATCGCAAACTGTCTGGATGTTAAAGAAGGCAAACTGCTATCTGGATTTTGCTTTCCCGGGGTCCTGAACACACAACATAGCAATAACTACTGAAGCAAGCGTGGCACAAAAGAGGAAGTAGTGGGCATGCGGACCATGGTTTAGGACAGCTGCAAATAAAGCATCGACAATGAAGAGATAAATATGTCTGAAACCACGGTTTCACCTCGAGCACCAAGACACAAAATGCCGCCAATACAATCATTAAGGAGTTCCTGTGTTGTAGGGCTCACGCAAGCTAAAAAGTTTATGAAATATGCGTGGAACGAATACCCAGAACAAGTAGAAGGATGATTACCGAGGTGGCAGAGAATATGCTATAGTGTGTCGGTTCGAGCTCTTCTTGGACTACCCTCTCCAGAGTGCAACGCTGCACCACCAACGTTTCTGGGAGGGAGAAAGATGGACATCCGCAAAGTTGAGAGCAAACTGACTGCCAGCTTTTTCCAATGGGGCCAGACAGACTGCGTTGAATATTATTGACAGTGTCGGTGGATGTAATCGCTTAACTCTTAACCTGGTTGTTTAGAAAGCAAAAAAAAACTTTTCTTGGAGACTGAAACAGTATCACAACTATCTCAGTCCTAAGCGTGGTCACACTGCAAGAGAAGTGGACAGTTGTCCAGTGAGTTTAGTTTGCGCACCTCATTAATTACGAAATAGCTTTACTCTTGGGAAGATACGTCAACATCTTGCGGACGACTGATGATTCGGCCTGACACAATGGTCAGGAGTTCAGATTTGTAGTCTGGAGGCCGCAAGTTCGAGACTCCCCAGAATTTCTTGAGATGCGCACTGCTAATGATCCCCATAAGAATGAAACAGCTGTGTAGTGCTTTGGGCTTTTTAGCATAGACTGGTTTCACTTTATGGGGCAAAATCTGCACCAAACGTTCCAGGTCTCCTCACTCTACCAACAATTTATACGTAGCCCAGAGGGTGAATAGAATTCACCCAATAAGTGAAATTTCCATCTGAGAAGTCCTTACTCATGGTGCCAGTCAGTACGACACCATCTGATTAAAGGGTGTGGTTAAAATATTATGGGTAATGTATTCCGTCTTAGTGAAAATTGATTACACTGCTCGCTGGAGATAGAAAAGTCAAGTATTCAACCGCTGGTCGCGGGTTCGAGACCCCTTACTGGAGTTTCATGAGATGTGCACTTTTGGTGATTCCCAACAGGGATGAAGTATCTGTAATATACTTCTTGTTTTTTAAACACAGATTGACTCCACTGACAGGATTAACTCTCTGTTTTGGCGAGATGGTTCATGTGGCTAGAGAGCGAATTTATTGACCGGAAGGTCCGTGGTCCGAACCCGACCTCTGCCTCTCGACTACCCCTGTCTGGGCTTGGACAATCTGGGAGTATCCCAGCCCTCGTGCAGCCTTCGAAGGGCATGGCAGTTAGGCACCGAAAGGGCGTGACATGTGAACTATTTTTAGCTCTCCATTAAAATCGCCAGCTGAAACTTGCCGAAAATATGCATCTTCACTGAACTCTCAGGTCTTAAATGGAGATATTCGACAAGTTGCAAGGTTAGCTATCAAAATGCAGTCAAAGGAACCAGAAAGGGTTGGATAAAATTAAGGAATATAGCCGGACTTTAGGAATAATGAGCCTGTGAAATAAATGCCAGAAGTCCTATGGGTCAAGTAGCATGCCACCACCTGAAAGTAGTTGGTTAATTGTTCGATAATTTGCTTTACAAATTTCTCGTAGCCTGTGACGGGGTAACAGGCGAACGAGCGATACCTTATTCGAACTTCTTTGTTACCGTATATCTACTGAGTTTTAGACGTTTATTTCAGCAAGCAAATCTCTCCACTGGTTCGGAAGTCCGCAGAAACTTCGACCATACACCAGGCCATGATATCATCCAAGTAACGTGGGCCTGAATCAAAACGGAGCCAGTTTATACTCGGTACGCCGACGTGCGTGATTGTACAGAGCCATGTTCCTTCAAGTGTACCTTTTTTTCTAAAACAAGCGTGCAAGTAACGTAAGCCCGCTGATTACAGAGTAGTTAGAACGGACAAGCTTACATGGTACAAGTAAGTTTCTTAGAATGCACAAAATCATCACCAGAATTCGCAAAATTCTGGCCGTTTGTAGAGCTATTTGGACTGTTTTCGAGAAATACACTCACATTTGCAAATCAATTTGGTTTTCACGAGAGACTCAACTGAACCTCTCATTTTCATGATATTCTATAACTAAATGTGCTGCAACAGGCCACCTGATGTTTCAGTTGGCACGATATTCAAGTAGAACATAAGGTTGGCGGATACCTGCGCATACCTGGTGAGTCACGAAAATGGCGAAACCAGTCGTTGGCTGTCGAAGAGTTTTCAGCAACCTTCAGCCGAATCCTTTGTTTATGATATCTCTTGTGGGTTCAAGTAGAATATAAGGTTGACGGAATCTCGGGGAATGCACACAGCTGAGGAGCTCCAAGAAGAGCGAAACCGGTCGTAGGCTGTCGATGAGATTTCAGCAATCTTGTAGGTAGTTCACTTGGACTTTTGTTTGCCTTTTTCAGTCATTCGGTATTGAAAAAGTTTTTGCTATTGCCTAGTGGTTTCTGACGGTACACTAACGCGGTCCAGTAGGAAGATAACGCGTTCCAATCGACCCAGGGTTTGACGAGATGCAAACCATTGACGATTCAAACCAGGGACGAAATAACTAAATAGAGATTCGCAGTGTTTCTGCATAGACTAACTTCACTTGACTTCCCTTGCCTTCCCCTGCTGTCAAGCTGCAAGTCTTTTTCAAATTGCACTTATTCCACGAGAAAACTTTTGTTAAATTCCCTTCCAATGAAATTCGTTTTGAATCAGTTTCGGACAAAGTGTCGGAAGAATGGGTGAATAACTCAGTCACAAACGAGAGATTCAGTTGGATTCCAAATGAGTCCCTCGCAAAACCAAATTAGTTTGCAAATGAGTGTATTTTGCTGAACTCAGCAACTTCCTCGGATCTGTTCCATATCCTAATCAGGCTCACTAGCTTGACAGCGAATGTGCGGCTTCGCTATAGGGATCAAGCATTCCCATAGTGAGGCATCCGATGAGTCCCAACAGCAGTAAAAACGTCTGCTCCACTAAGCTTTTGGGATTTGTCCATTAGTTGCAAATCAGATTGCAGCGCACGAAATGTTTTAGGTGGACCTGATCTAGCAAGTTTGTCCAGTTTTTGAAGGCGTTACCCTACGAAGTCATGCAGGATACAGCGAACCAACTTCAATTATACTTTTACAGTATAAATACAGAACAATCGAATGTAAGGATTCCTAAAAGCCAGGTAAACTTTACGAAAACGTTATTTTTCGTCGTGTTAAGGCAAACAACTGAAATCCCAA
This sequence comes from Opisthorchis viverrini, assembly GCF_000715545.1. Classification (NCBI taxonomy): domain Eukaryota; kingdom Metazoa; phylum Platyhelminthes; class Trematoda; order Opisthorchiida; family Opisthorchiidae; genus Opisthorchis; species Opisthorchis viverrini. The sequence continues at coordinate 1,113,396 of NW_008751808.1, forward strand.
CTCAGCAACTTCCTCGGATCTGTTCCATATCCTAATCAGGCTCACTAGCTTGACAGCGAATGTGCGGCTTCGCTATAGGGATCAAGCATTCCCATAGTGAGGCATCCGATGAGTCCCAACAGCAGTAAAAACGTCTGCTCCACTAAGCTTTTGGGATTTGTCCATTAGTTGCAAATCAGATTGCAGCGCACGAAATGTTTTAGGTGGACCTGATCTAGCAAGTTTGTCCAATTTTTGAAGGCGTTACCCTACGAAGTCATGCAGGATACAGCGAACCAACTTCAATTTTACTTTCACAGTATAAATACAAAACAATCGAATGTAAGGATTCCCAAAAGTCAGGTAAACTTTACGAAAACGTTATTTTTTGTCGTGTTAAGGCAAACAACTGAAATCCCATGAGGGGATTTGTTAAACTTGACTGTCTTGTGTACAAGACTGAAGAAGCCCTAAGTCCGAAGTAAATTAGCCGTGATCCAGATACTAAAGACCTATGAAACGCAGGTTAAAGACCCTTACATAAGATGAACGCTGGGTTTTGCGTGCGCAAATAAATGTGGTAGACGTATGTGTGTGAATGTTGTTCTCCTCTTGAAAAAAATCACCTTTGCCGATAAAGAATCTGTCCGGGGCGCTGAATGTCTTATTAGTTGGCAATTCAAATTCACTCCAAGACAAGTAAGCTCCCCTACCTTCATGATGGGCACTTTTATGTTGCTCAGAAATAAGAAACAGGCACTTAGACAAGAAGTGTGATAAAATAAAGTTCCATTAAACTGTACTCACAATGCGAAGTGTGGGATATTTCAGGAGGATCCATCCTAGAATCATTCCGATGGCATACGTGCCCCACCTTGTGTAAGGTGTGACATACACTCGATAAAACTCCGTACTGGAAAAAACCGCAAAATGGGTGGTAGGTGGTTGAAAACCGACTGTAGAGGTCAATTTTTATAGCATAAAATATAAAATTTGAAACAAATACGGCATTACAACAAGTTGAACAACTCATTTTAGCATCAACATTTGCGATTCTGCATAATTTGTATGCCGAGGCTGGCAGTGACTATTTTTAGAGGCGGACTGTCTTAAAAATTGAAAAAAATCACTGTCATCGATTTACCGTAGTTCCTTCCTGATGTGTGCTGAAAATCATCATCCGGTTATCTTGTTCCGAGTTTGGCTGTGACCCCCATGCAATAAGTGTGAAGGACTCAAAGACGTTTCAATCACTCTATACATACAGACCGAGTTTCAAACAACATAGGAGAGCCCACGATGTTCTTAAGTCTACCTCTAGGCCGACGAGCCCAGTTATCTTCCATGCATAAAACATCCTGGGACCTGAATTCGTATGAAACGTGGTCGATTGCATCACTACCGGTGAATGGAAGAAGGCCCTCGCTGCGAAGTTATTCATTGGAAATTGCCAACTGACCGGTTACAAACTATTGGACAAGGAAGGAAAACTCTCATTTGCATCTTATTTACAAAAGTGGACATCCATCTTTTCCTGAACGCGACTTCTTGAACGTTCCTGGATATTCATTGACTCAAGTCATTCATTGCTCAAATCCAAGTAAATGTTACAAAGCGTCTCCACAAATTCCGCAACAGATCTCCCCTTTTCAAGAGACGCGAAGCGAAATTCCAAGAATAAAACATACTACTCGCATGCCTCCCACCAGTAGTACCACCGTTACACTCGTTCGGGATAAAAATTGCTTTTCTGTAGAAGAACTATGTTGCTGAAATCCTCCTTGAAAGAGTACTGAGGCTCGACCCCCTATGGAAACCACGCGTCCGTTATTCTTCCAGATGGTAACCGCAGTTAACTCTGTCCGGCTAGTTTAAGTGGAGAAGGCGGTCAAAAAGACTTGAATTAGTTGACCGATTGTAAAAGGTTTCACGGAAACTCGGCCAATAGCAAGATCCAGGAGGGTTTAACCAATCACACGTTTGTCTTTCTATCCACTCGTCACAGAAGTCATCCACCCACCTAACCCCGAAACGACTGGCAACAAAACGTCTTCCGGCAAGTAATCACTCTTTGACTAATTTTCACTTCAACTATTTTATTCAGAACAGGACAGAGGTCAGTCCAGCCTGATCAACAGGGTTTTCGCGAATAAAGCAATCGAACCGAAGACGGAAAACCTACACATTAGGCAACACAAAAACAGCACAACCAACTAGGAAACTCATCACATCACTCAAGTTCGAACACCTGTTCAGATGAGTCCAGCATGTGCTGGTGGAAGAATGGAAACTCTCTCGCCTCGCATGTCAGATTTCTGAAATTGACACTCCGGCACGGTCAAGGATATACGCTGCTGCTAAGCTCTAGTAAGAGAGAAATGCTTGAGTCAACTGCTTTCCGCTTCGGTGTGGACTCCAGAACGAGAAGAGAGTGGTGTGGACGTAAAAAGTGTTTCCACAAAACTAAGTTAAGCAGTCCGAAGTTGCAGTTTTTAAACAATGGAACTGCGTCCAAGTAACAGTCATAATCTTCATGGAAAACGCAAAATTTATTCAAAAACCGGTACAAAAATATTAACCCATTGGTAATTGATCAGGCAGCTGTCGGTATGCATACCGAGATATGCAATTGATTTGCAAATGTTTCGTCACCATTCGAGGAGACATTTTCAGTGCGCAATTGAGTGGGTAGTCCCTCTCTTCGTGCTCACGCTCATATAGTTTACAACGAGCTGCTTTGAGCTGTAACCAGACTGGCCATTGACAATTACCGCGCTTAGATTCTTATTGGTCCAATCGTTATCTGTGTAGCGTTGAGGTTTGTATTTCTTGATCTCTACGGGCACACTACTGTTGAAAATTTTGTCCATTATTCTCACTTCCGGTTGGTTCGTTTGTGACTCGTAATGCGTCATGGTCGACCTCTTTGTTGTTTGACGGTAACTCACTGTAACACATCTAAGTAGATTTGTGATAAAGCTGAAAAAGTACAAGCTCGCCACTCCGCTGAGGCGGAAATTACTGGAGCTCAATAAACTCACGTTCCTTGTTCAGTTAGTCTACCCAGATTATGGCAAGAGGGAGACGCTCTTACGCACAGTTTTACACATGAAGGGTTTATCATATAAGATAGTATTTCAGATAGTTCATTAGAATGGAACAGTAGGATGTTCGGCACTCACTTCGAAGAAAGGCAGTATAGCTCATCTTGCTTCCTTAATTTGACGTTGTTATGCGTAGTAGTAGAGATATTCTTAGTTGGGCTGTGTTGACCACCGCTTGCTCTGTCCTCAGAGTCTGTCTGTGAATCTGCCACTTCTGGTCACCATCAGACTGGATATCATCTGTTTGCGAACTGTCGATGTGAAGAAACGTTAGCAAGTCATTCGACAGACTCGATAGACGGATCAACAATCCGTTGCCTAGTGTTTTTTCAAATAGACCTCCTGACGCTGCGAAGCTAAAGGAAGTGCTGAGAGTTCGAACTAAACGCATTGGACAGAATCAAAAATGAGAGCACCAGTATATTCCATTGCGTTGCTTTAAGACTGGATGATTGATGATTGAAGTGCTCATTTAACGCGGTGAGTGCGTATGTGGCTCCTGAAGGCGTGAATTTGTGTTGTTGGTGGATACTCATCTTGAACGAGCTGTGCGTTGTTGTAAACTGGTTTGCTGCTGGTTTTAGCGATTTAGCGAGATGGTCCAAGTGGTTAGAGCACGAATTTTCTGACTCTCGACTTCCCCTGTCTAGGCTTGGGCAAACCGGCAGTATCCCAGCCCTCGTGCAACCTTCGGGTGGCATGACAGCTAGGCACCAAAAGGGTGCCACAGCTGAACGTTAAATATACTCCTGGCATTCAGGGAAACACTACAACCGTACTGGACTGAAGCCAAAATGTTGCGCGAACCATTCCTATGGAGCATTTCCTTATAAAGCATTCTTCTCGGTATATATCAAAGATACTGTTGGGACAGCGCATTTATACTCACTTCTCCAAATCGTATTCTGTTCAGGAAAAACTCAGTTTTGCATGACGCGACATTTTACGCACACATGTACACCCGACCTAACTCAGTTTCACTCATAGGTTTGTGCTCTTTATGAGAGTAAACTCACCAAGAAGAGATTGTCTCTGATCGCCTATGGAAGCTCTAATTCGGTGGTTTGGCACCTTCTACCACGATTTCTCTTGGAAATATACCATAAGGCGACATCATCAGTCAGTGAAGGATGTCACCCGGATTGGCGACAGATCAAGAATCACGTGCTCAACCATCAGATATTCTCCTAACAAAACTCCTAGATGGTCAGCGGCTGCATTTTCGAACAGACCTATTCATTTGGTACGCATTTCAAGGATTGGGCGGTAAGAATAACAAACACAATAAGAACAACAAACACAACGCGGATCCCATGAAAATATGGTTAAACTTACCTGTCATATGGAAGTATGCCAAAATTGTAAGCATAACTTATCCCCCCGTAAGCAGCAGTCCCTGATATTATCAGCGAAATTGCGAAAATGAGGCCAGCGAGTTGGTTCCTATAAAAAAAGTAAAAAAATCTGTGACCACAATGATGAATTTTGTTGAATGCTAATACCACTTGTTGAACTTTAAGGAAAAATACCACTCCTCCTAAAACGTCTAGATTTAGTAAAGAATGCATTTTGATTGGCTGTTTAGATTGTAGCCCGACAGGATCGTTGATTGGTCCATGATCGACAGGCAGAAGATTGATGCGGAAAAAACCATCATGCGCACGGACGATATCAGTTAGCGTCTTGAACTAATGCGAACAAAACTTTTGTTAGGACATGCATGCAAAGATGCTTGATCTTTACTTACCAAGCTGTCAAAGTGATGAAAATCGGAGCCAACACAAGGCTAAATTGCATATCATTAGCCAAGTACCATGTCCATCCAATGCACTGTAGGGTTAAACAAATGGATAAATTTTGTCGTTATGATGTAGATTCAAGCTATCACACCAAAGTAAAAGAGCTCACAGTTTCAGTGTAAGGCTGGAATTGTCAGGGTTAGAAAAGTTTACCGGCCGTTTCATAGTTTGGAGTACGTTTACAATTCAAAATCTGCGTCACAACGGCCCCTCCAGCAGCCCATTCAGTCCCCCATAATTTAGCAGTTAAGTAAACCGCAATAATAAAAATCTGCAAAAATAGAAACCAACAACCAGTAGAACCCTAGTTCACTACTCATATCAACTGCATTTCGGCAGTATATCTTCTAAAGAACTGCCAATATGAGATTCTGGATGGGCATCTATTGTTTGGAACTGAAACAGAAGATCTTGGCGAGCACTGGCCTGACAGTGTCTCAAGAATGCAAGCGTACAACGAAGGTCAGATTCCTGAATGTAACCTCAGAACGCCCGGAACCTACC